>NC_089771.1:30020383-30115383 GCF_040412425.1 Macrobrachium rosenbergii
AACTGTAAGAAATAGAGAGGAACGGAAGACTGTCTTCAGATGTTATGTAGGGTGTCCACGCTCTCATCTGCGCATGTGCGGATGTTTGTGTGTACAGCAACGCACTTGGAGGTCCTTCTCGACCCCTTCAATCTTCCCTTTCTCATCCTTGAGTTAGTTTAACGTTTTCTTGTTGGCAAACGCCATCTCGGCTTACGGCAGCATCACATACGTGCCCTCTCACGATCTTGGCGCTCGATACGAAGCCTTGAAGTCCAATTATAAGAGAGAGAGAGAGAGAGAGAGAGAGAGAGAGAGAGAGAGAGAGAGAGAGAGAGAGAGAGAGTTGAAGTCCACTTATAAGTTGAGAGAGAGAGTTGAAATCCAATTGTAAGTTGAGAGAGAGAGAGAGAGAAAGAAGAGAGAGAGAGAGAGAGCTGACGTCCACTTATAATTTGAGAGAGAGAGAGAGCTGACGTCCTCTTATAATTTGAGAGAGAGAGAGAGAGAGAGAGAGAGAGAGAGAGAGAGAGAGAGAGAGAGAGAGAGAGAGAGAGAGAGAGAGACACCTCAACCTTACCTTACAGGCCTGACAGATCGTTCGGGTTGCCCCAGGAGGTCCCTCAGTGTGAGGCACCTGTGATGTCTACCAGAGAATTACTAAAGCATCTTCCGGTATATTTTGCATCTTCCAATCTTGGATGGTCTGGAATGCAGCTTAGATATTTGTCGAGCTTATTCTTGAACACATCTACGCTCACTCCTGATACGTTCCTCAGATGAGCTGGTAACGCAGAGAGAGAGAGAGAGAGAGAGAGAGAGAGAGAGAGAGAGAGAGAGAGAGAGAGAGAGAGAGAGAGATGGATGGAATGTCCGCAAGCCCTTGATGCTATGACGTAAATGTAATTAGGATACAGTGATTGGGCGGAATACTTGAAGGGGTTTGGGTCTTGTACCGCTTGCCCTCGGCTCTGAGGATTTGGGAGTGCGTGCTATCGCAAGCGTTTGTTTGTTTGTTTATGTTCCGGTGTGCTTGTGCTTGTAGGCTGAGAGTGTATGTGTTTTCTGCGTTTTATTTGAAATTATTGTTAGCTGGGAAATGAGTTTTTTTCCATAGCTACTGGTAAATGAGTTTTTTTTTCTCTTAGACACTGGTAGTTTTTTCCTTAGCTGCTGGTAAAGGAGGTTATTCCTTAGCTACTGGTAAATGAGATTTTTTTATTAGGTACTGGTAAATGAGTTTTTCCTCAGTTAGCTACTGGTAAATGAGTTTTTTCCCCAGTTAGCTACTGATAAATGAGTTTTGTTCCCCAGTTAGCTACTGGTAAATGAGTTTTTTCCCCAGTTAGCTACTGGTAAATGAGTTTTTTCCCAGTTAGCTACTGGTAAATGAGTTTTTCCCCAGTTAGCTATTGATAAATGAGTTTTTTCCCAGTTAGCTACAGGTAAATGAGCTTTTTCCCCAGTTGACTGGTAAATGAGTTTTTTCCTCAGTTAGCTACTGGTAAATGAGTTTTTTCCTCAGTCAGCTACTGGTAAATGAGTTTTTTCCTCAGCTACTGGTAAATGAGTTTTTTCCTCAGTCAGCTACTGGTAAATGAGTTTTTTCCTCAGTTAGCTACTGTTAAATGAGTCTTTTCCTTAGTTGATTCAAGACCAACAAATGTAGACATTCAAAGTAAGGATCAAAAGATAAACTCGCTTTTCTGTCAGGCCGGATAGACAAGAACCAGTCGGCCAGGTGAGAGGGATAGGAGACCAAAGCCAAAACCAGGTCGTTCAAGGAAAAGTGATTTAATAATAATAATAATAATAATAATAATAATAATAATAATAATAATAATAAAAAAAATCATGCATGTGATTAGGGTTCATCTTCTGAATAATAATAATAATAATAATAATAATAATAATAATAATAATAATAATAATAATAATAATAATAATAATAATGATGATGATGATGATGATGCTTGTGATTAGGGATCGTCCTCTGAATAATAATAATAATAATAATAATAATAATAATAATAATAATAATAATACTTAAAATCATGCATATGATTAGGGTTCATCTTCTGGATAATAATAATAATAATAATAATAATTGATGACAGTTATTATTATTATTATTATTATTATTATTATTACTTTCAGTGCTTCGAGAAACGGCAAACGAGAAGTCCGGCATTTTAAGATCGAGTACAGCTCGATGAAATATTCCCTCTGTTTAAGTTAAGTGGCTTTAAATGATTCACTCCCCGTTTACTTTGCATTTACGGACGGTGTTCAGTGGCCTGCAGTTCTCTCTCTCTCTCTCTCTCTCTCTTGTTTCCTTATTCATCATCTTTTGATGAAAGTAGTTGGATTCCCCCCCCCACTCTCTCTCCTTCGCTTATGAATGAGTAAGGTGAATAATCACAGGGAAGGATGAGAAGCTTCTCTCTCTCTCTCTCTCTCTCTCTCTCTCTCTCTCTCTCTCTCTCTCTCTCTCTCTCTCCTAAATGGCTAAATGAGTTCTCTTGGTGTTTGATCATTAGAAAAATCGATCTTGCGTTAATCAGTTTTATAGTAAATAATCTTATGCCCTTAACTAGACAACAATATAATAATAATAATAATAATAATAATAATAATAATAATAATAATAATAATAATAATAATAATAATAATAACTCAATGGCAGGTTTGTAATAATAATAATAATAATAATAATAATAATAATAATAATAATAATAATAATAAAATATAATAATAATAATAATAAAATGCAAAAACAATTATTGGAAACAAAAGAGGACAGTTTATAGGACACTTTTTTTTTTTTTCAAATAAACCAATAAATAAAATCACAAAAAACTGAACGAACGTTCAGGATTGTGCGCAAACTATTAATATCGTCTGACGAAAATTATCATTATTATATTTGCCAATTACGCACCGTTATCATTACGAGCTCCATAACATTGCTGTAATGTAACGCTGCGTTCGGCCTGGTGTTTTAGCAGGGGAATGTCTAATTACAGCACTGTAATGGTTTATTGGTATTGCAGATTACCCCCCTCTTATCATATCCAGTGTCAGTATCGTGCGATGATCGTCCGTGTTTTTGTCGTTTATCATGTGTGAAAGGGTACGTGATAAAGATTATAAATGTGGGAATTAAAACCTTGAATTAACCGTTTCTCATGAGGCCTTTTGTAAAGAAGAGATAGCAGATAATGTCTTGAAAAATGAAATCTTAACAGATGTGAAGGAAAAAGTTAACAGAAAGTTTCTCTCTCTCTCTCTCTCTCTCTCTCTCTCTCTCTCTCTCTCTCTCTCTCTCTCTCTCTGTCAACTTGTAATTGGACTTCAACTCTCTCTCTCTCTCTCTCTCTCTCTCTCTCTCTCTCTCTCTCTCTCTGTCAACTTGTAATTGGACTTCTAATTGGACTTTAACTCTCTCTCTCAGCTTATAATTGGACTCTGTCAACTTGTAATTGGACTTCAACTCTCTCTCTCTCTCTCTCTCTCTCTCTCTCTCTCTCTCTCTCTCTCTCTCAACTTATAATTGGACTTATCATTGAACTTTAAATCTCTCTCTCTCTCTCTCTCTCTCTCTCTCTCTCTCTCTCTCTCTCTCTCTCTCTCAACTTATAATTGAACTTTAACACTCTCTTTCAACATAATTGTAACTCTCTCTCTCTCTCTCTCTCTCTCTCTCTCTCTCTCTCTCTCTCTCTCTCTCTCTCTCTCTCTCTCAGCAGCATATACAAGCATACAGTGAAAATTTCGTGATTGTGCACATGCATAGCATATTCACCTACATAAAACTCACGAACACATGACCTTTCTTTAGGCCTAAACTAAACAAGGGCATTCATTGGACGCACTACATTAAAGCATGTCACAAACACTTCGTCAACTTATCGCATGCATATCACAAACAAGTTGGCAACGAGTAAGCGACTTTGCATGGAGAACGATAACCGTATGAAGTATTGGTTAGAACCACTAGTAAGTCGCCGACTTGTATTCAGCTTGTTGGTGATGTGTGTGCGATATGTTGCCGACATGTGTCTGTGATATTCATTACTGCAGTGTGGATGCACCCTAAGTATTCTATGAACTTAAAAGGAAAAGTTAATATGCAAGTAAAAAATGCGCCGGTTTCCTCGGCGCAGTTGAGTTTTCTGTACAGCGTATAATCAAGGCCACCGAAAATAGATCTGCCTTTCGGTGGTCTCGGTATAATGCTGTATGAGCCGCGGCCCATGAAACTTTAACCACGGCCCGGTGGTGGCCTGTTCTATATCGTTGCCAGAGGCAACGCACGATTATGACTAACTTTAACCTTAAATAAAATGAAAACTACTGAGGCTAGAAGGCTGCAATGTTGATCATCCACCTCTAGCCTGCAATTTGGTATGTCTGTAATCAGCTCAGTGGTCTGGTGAAACTAAGGTACTGTATACTTAATTTTGGTGATTGGAGGGTGGATGATCAACATTCCAATTTGCAACCATCTAGGCTCAGGAGTTTTTAAGATCTGATGGCAGACAGAAAAAAGTGCGGACGGACAGACAAAGCCTGCACAACAGTTTTCTTTTCAGAAAACTAAAATACATAAATTTAGAGATGCTGCCTGAAGAGAATATAGTCCCGAGTATATTGGAATGATACACTTGACGAGCTGTTAAGAGAACAAACGAGAGGAATCACTTTGACATAACAAGGTTCTCTATTTCATTTCATGACATCAAAACCCCCATCTATGGAACTATACAAGCATTTTACGACAGTAGATATGAAATCACCGAGTTTTACAGCCCTCCTCGTATGCGATGCCTCCGGCCACATAAAATCGGGAGCAGCCTGAATCTCAGCCTGAATCTCCTCGTTAAACTGGACTTGTATCCTTCGTAATGGGGTGCTTTTGTGTAATTGGGGTCATAGGAAGCGAGGCTGGCTTTAGTGGTCATGAGGACAGCCGTATGGGATTGTCGCCATACTGTTTGTTGTCTAGTTTAAGTTTCCGTAGGGGGTTAGTGCCGTCAGTGCACCTAGCGGGGTGCACCGTAGGCATTTCTGAAGGTTTTTTGCAGCGTCCCTTCGGTCCCTAGCTGCGACCCCTTTCATTCCTTTTACTGTACCTCCGTTCACATGCGTTTCTTCCATCTTTCCACCCTCTCCTAACAATTGATTCATAGTGCAACTGCTTTGAGGTTTTCCTCTTGTTACACCTTTCAAACCTTTTCACTGTTAATTTCCCTTTTAGCACTGAGTGACCTCTTAGGTCCCGGCGCTTGGCTTTTGGCCTGAATTCTATATTCGATTCTATTCTAAGTAATCTGTGCTCTTGAATTACACTAGGGTAAGATAAGCGATAAAGTGGCAGAATAATTAAGGAATAAAGTTTAATATCCAATACATTTACTCTGCTTTGTAGCTTAGTTAATCTGTGCTCCTGTATTTATACTAGCATAAGGTAAACTTTACAGAGGCGTTATCATGTAGGAGTAACAAACATTAAGCTACAAATGTCGTTTGATGTCATATTCACCCAACCTCGGAATAAACACCGAAGGGGAATTTATTTATAAGTGATAATTGGTCTGTCATCAGGGGGCCACCATTCGATGGTTCGAGTCCCCCTGGTGACGGACGGATATTCGGTGGTTCGAGTCCACCTGGTGACGGATTACTCATCACTTATGAATTCCCCTTCGGTGATTATTCCGAGGTCGACTGAATTTGATATTGGACGAGGTTTGTAAGTTAATGTTTGTGAATGTAAAAAATGTCTCGGTATATGTAGGTTGTTTGTGAATGTAAAAAATGTCTCGGAATATGTAGGTTGTTTGTGAATTTAAAAAATGTCTCGGTATATGTAGGTTAATGTTTGTGAATGTAAAAAATCCCTGTCCATGTAGGTTAGTGTTTGTGAATGTGAAAAATGTCTCTGTATATATGGTAAAAATATATTTAGGAATAAATAACTTTTAAAAAATGCCATTGACGATTAGGCACTGGTGGTGTTGATGGGTAAATGTGATTTCTTTGTTGATTTATCGATTTATTTATGTTGAAACAAGGGACGCAGACCGTGGTATAGAAGGGAAAGCAGGATTATAACATTACACTGAGAGATTTGTCACGATAACGGATTTAATCTGGAAAAGTCACAAGGAGGAATCTGAAATTTAAGGCGTGGATTTGCTCGGTCCCCCTGGGGGATCCCTTGGGTAGTTCCATTTGCTCGGTCCCCCTGGGGATCCCTTGGGTAGTTCCATTTGCTCGGTCCCCTTGGGGATCCCTTGGGTAGTTCCATTTGCTCGGTCCCCCTGGGGATCCTTTGGGTAGTTCCATTTGCTCGATCCCTCTGGGGATCCGTTGGGTAGTTCCATTTGCTCGGTCCCCCTGGGGATCCCTTGGGTAGTTCGAAAACTGAATAGTGAACGCCATGAACATGCACCAGATTTTATTTTGAGTAATTTCTTACATTTGCTTCGAACAAATAAAAATAAGGAAATTGCGATGAAATCAGAACTTTCATTGCAGAACCTTGGCCAAAATTTAGTAGATTATATCTACGACTATGGAGAATTCCTGTAACGCTGTGAAATATTAATATTATATATAAATGTCTGAAATTTCTTCTCAACAAGAGCATAGAGTAATCGAGATGAAACCGTGAATTCCTCGCTTCATAGAGTTGTAATTTCCGCATCCAGTTTTAAATGAGTAATATTTTCGTTCCTTGCTAACACAACGTTGAGTTTATTAGTTTTTGCTACCTTGTGCCATCTGTAGCATCTCTCTGTAAATGCTGTCTTTGGAATAAATCATTCTGGTGTTGTAGAAAGGTTTGGCTTCTGTTTTGTAAAATGTGATGTATATGTGATGAAGGGAAGTATGTGTGTGTATTATATATATATATATATATATATATATATATATATATATATATATATATATATATATATATATATATATTATATTATTCCTCTCACCAGTTCCTTAAAACTATATATATATATATATATATATATATATATATATATATATATATATATTACTGAAAGGACCTCATTCAAACTGGATGGTATCTAGTGGAGTATTTATTCAGAAAAAGTTACAAGCTTTCTTGGACAAACAGTCCACATTATCAAGTATCCTTTCAGTAATTCTACTAATGCACAGAACAATTGTGTTATATATATATATATATATATATATATATATATATATATATATATATATATATATATATATATATATATATATATATATATATGTGTATATTATATATATATATATGTGTGTGTGTGTGTGTATTTATATATTTTTATATATAATCTGTAATTATTCCTCTCACCAGTTCCTTGAAAACCTTTCCCACATCTAAACATACCTCACAAACCCTGGTCAGCCGCTAAGTAACATTATCTTCTACCATCACTGCTGCAGGAGCACCTCGCCTTTAATCCCTTCTTCTTCTCCTCCTCTGTCTTTTACTTGTCCCTCTTTCATCCCCAACAATCGCTTCCGTAAGCAATCATAAACTTAAATTAACCCTTTCATCTCTCCCCACATTGGGGAAACCTTCAGGGTACTCACTCCATCGACCCACGACTGAATTCGTATTGTAAGATCCACTCGTTCATTTGAATTTCTCACTCTTTGTTTACTTAGACCGTGGAACAACTAATTACCTCATGCTGTTCTTGCTTACCTTCAGTCCCCTCTTTTTATTGAAAGGCGCGTTGCGTTTGTAGGGGATTTCGGAAGCGTTTTGGTGAGCTGTTTGTATAGGTAAAGGTGGCCAGTTTTATGGAAGTTTTATTGTGCAAGTTTCACTCACGAATTTGGACAGAGTGATTTTGCTGTTGTGTTTTATTTCTCTGGGTCCTTCTCCTTGTTTGGGAATGGATTGTTGCTGAGAATTACACACACACACACACACACACACACACACACACACATATATATATATATATATATATATATATATATATATATATATATATATATATATATATATATATATATATATAAATATGTATGTATGTAAATGTACACGTATATGTATATATGTATTTATGTATGTATGTGTGTATATAATTCCTAAGGAGAATTCAAAGGATAGAACAGAAGGTATGTATACCAATTATTCAATAGGAAGGAACTTGAGCGTCAGCCCCAGTAAAAGCTTAGTTTTACCGAGGATATTATAAACCGGCAATTTAGCGACAGTGTAAGAGTAATAAAATTGAAACAAGCGCGATGAAGAGAAGACGAACTGTATTGCAAAAGTCGAATGACGACGCCCTATAAAAGAGTTGAACGCGCCATAAAACGCATCATAAATACGGCCGTCCAAAAAACGCTGACGCATCAGTTTCCTTGAGACTTACAATTCTCTCTCTCTCTCTCTCTCTCTCTCTCTCTCTCTCAAATAAACACTGTTGCCTTTTGGGAAATATTGGCCTCATTAAGTTTCATATATGTTTGGTTGACGAGGATTCGCCCGCCGAGGAGACTGACCACCTACTGTACGTGCTTGGTGGTGCTACCTAGCGGCGGCGCCGGGAAATATCGCGGCCTCTTTTTATCGCCCGCGAGCTATTAATAGCGTTGGAGAAGTATTGGCTACCCTAATTAATTCTCCCTGTATTTGAATTTATTAATTTGTTAATTTAGTTTTTCTTTTTTAATAAGTTGATATCATTTGTATATAGTTTTCATTACCTTCTAATATGCCTTTCTAATGAACTCCATCATAGTCTTTGGAAGCTTGAATTTGAAGTCAGTGGTTGCTATGGACTTGTTCCATATGAATAGGGTACAACTTCTGAATAACAATAATAATAATAATAATTATAATAATAATATAATACGAGAGAAACCCTGTGCGTCTCTCCATCTCGAGGCTGTATATATTAGAGGAAAAACATTTTATGTATTAGAGGAAAATCTGTTAATTATCTCACAATATTAAGAATTGTGCTTATTACCGACTCTGAAACAACTCATTGACCACACACACACTCCCAGAATCATTGCCCTGCGTAAATTGTATGAATACCCCCTGTTCTGCCTTTTTTTTTTTTATTCATTCTCAATTGAAAATGAAATGTTTGTTGTTGTTGAAACGCACGGCCTAGGAAGCTAATATTTGAATAAATATGTACTGTTCCAACTGCATATTGAAGATAAAACCGCGAGTTTCAAGGGATTATTAAGAATAATTATTAACTGCATATACATTACACACATATATATGTATATATGTGTATATATACATATGTATATATGTATATATATACATGTGCGTGTACTGTATATATATTATATTTTATATATATTGTATCTTATATTTGTATATAGACTCTCTCTCTCTCTCTCTCTCTCTCTCTCTCTCTCTCTCTCTCTCTCTCTCTCTATATAACTAGTGCATAAGCTTTAAAAAATATCACGGTCACTAGTTATTAGAAAGGGTTTGGACGAGCCCGCGACATTCGCCATAAAATAAACACGAATCTCCTTGATTTTTGACTCCCGGCCAACGCAGGGAATCCAATCCGGGTTCAAATAGGCGTGATTATGATCCTCACCTCGTTACGTTTCCAAAGGATTTCTTTTTTTATTGCAGGACTTATAATCTGAAAAGATTTTAGCTGACATATAGGGACACTGATGCATTATTATTATTATTATTATTATTATTATTATTATTATTATTATTATTATTATTATTATTATTATTATTATTATTACTGGTTTTGTTAAATAAAATGGCAGTTTCAACAGCATGCCATTTTGTTTAACAAAACCTGTATTAAAGAAGGTCTTTTTCTTATTATTATTATTATTATTATTATTATTATTATTATTATTATTATTATTATTATTGTTATTATTATTATTCAGAAGATGAAACCTAATCATATGCATGAGTATTATTATTATTATTATTATTATTATTATTATTATTATTATTATTATTATTATTATTATTATTATTATTCAGAAGATGAACCCTATTCATATGGAACAAGCCCACCACAGGGGCCATTGACTTGAAATTCAAGCTTCCTAAAGAATATAGTCTTCATTTGAAAGAAGTAACAGAAGGTGATAGGAAATACAGAAAGAAGAATTTAGTTATTAGAAAAGAAAAAATAAATGAACACATTAATAAATAGATAAAAATGTAGGTAAAATTATAAAATACACGAATTGCTTCAGGGCATTGAGTGGCCGGATATGTTAGTAAAAAATAGATAAAGTCTCAATTTTCCTTTGTCCAAATAAACATTCTCTCCATCTCTCTCTCTCTCTCTCTCTCTCTCTCTCTCTCTCTCTCTCATCCACATACGGTTAGTGGGGGAACGAACACGAATAATGGCAAAAGGAAATGACCTCCTTTGAACTTGGCGAGTCATGGAGAATCAGCCGTAGTGGTCAACAAGTAAAAAAAGGGGGGGCGGGGAAGGGGGCCGGGGTCCCCTGAATAAATGAATCGCAATCCGTGGTATCGTGTTTTCCCGACCTGAATGGCCCTTTGCAACTCTGATGTGATCCCTGTTGCTGCTCTGTGGGACCGTGTCTGAATGACTGAAGTTTCTCGGTAGATGTTTAGATTTTTAAAATGTTACAATCGTTCGACTTCGCAAGCAAATTGTGACGAGAGGTTTTGTGCGTGTTTTACCAGTTTTCGATGAAAGCATCGTAAATTTCAAAGTGTGATTTAAACGCCATTATCTTTGTTGCACATGTGTGTGTGTGTGTTTCCTTTGGGCTCTGAATAGGATGCGAGAGAAAGTGTGATTTTTCATTATAAATCCCCCTTTCGATGGCTCTGTCGAGGTGTTTAAGGGAAGGTAGTTTCTTATGGAGTAAATTTCCGCGTATTTATGAGCAAGGGAACACAGGTAGGTTATTTACCAGTTTAGTCCTACGGCAATGTCTTCATGACTGAAGAAATGGGTATGAGACGACGACGTGAAGGTAGTTGTCTCTGCACTGTGAACCTGTTGTTTATGGTATTCCTAATTTTTAGTCATTTTGGTATATTTTTGCTTTATACTTTCCATGGAATTCTTGCAGTGAAATCTCCCCAAATCGGTTTCTACAATCCCAATATGTCATCCATTTTGAATCCCTTTTCGAACTTTTTAGTTTTCAGTCCGTCCGCACTTTTTTCTGTCCGCACTTTTTCCGTCCGCCCTCATATTTTAAAAACTACTGAGTCTAGATGGCTACACGTTGGTATGTTGACCCTCCACGCTCCAGTCATCAAACATACCAAATTGCAGCCCTCTAGCCTCACTAATTTTTATTATATTTATTGTTAAAGTTAGCCATAATCGTGCGCCTGGCAACAATATGAAATAGGCCACCATCGGGCACTGGTTAAAGTTTCATGGGCCGCGGCTCATACAGCATTATACCGAGACCACCGAAAGATAGAGTTATTTTCGGTGGCCTTGATTGTACGCTGTAGCGGCTGTACAGAAAACTCGCTTGTGCCGAAGAAGCGTCGATTGAATACCCTCGATTTAAAGTCATGGCTTTATGGATTTTAGATTGTGAACCTGAGTGAGAATCAAAATTTTATCTTGGGAACCAGTAGTGGCAACATTACGTCCTTTAACCTTGCATTGACCTTGACCCTGTAACTCCAGTAATCTATTATATTTCCTTTAACCTTGCATTGACCTTGATCTTGTCAACTCCAGTAATCCATTATATTTCTTTTTAACCTTGCATTGACCTTGAAGTAATCCATTATATTTCCTTTAACCTTGCATTGACCTTGACCTTGTCAACTCCAGTAATCCATTATATTTCCTTTAACCTTGCATTGACCTTGACCTTGTCAACTCCAATAATCCATTATATTTCCTTTAACCTTGCATTGACCTTGACATTGTCAATTCCAGTAATCCATTATATATCCTTTAACCTTGCATTGACCTTGACCTTGTCAACTTCAGTAATCCATTATATTTATTTATTTTATCAAGTCTAGTGCACTTTTCGCCTGACTGCCAAATTGCTCAGTAGTGAGGAATTCATCAATTACCCAGGCATGGAGGGTGTTCTCCGAAGTGTGAAGCGCGTTCAGTAAAGGATTACAAATTTTCTCCTTCAGTGCTTGTTTTGACTTTAATTTCTTTTTGAAGTATAAGGCGAATTTCTTTCTTGGTACAAAAACACTTCGTTTTATTACGTGACCCCTGAAGGAAATTACTGTGTTGTCAATAATAAGCATATTTGCTTCATTTGGTTTCATTGTTTTTATTTTTCATTTTGTCTTTTTAAATTATTGTTGTTTTTGTTTATTTCTATCTGCTATTATTTATTTTTTTACTTTTGTTATTGTAAGGTATAGGCTTTAACTGTGTAAATGCTAAGTTTACTTAAGGTTTTTGAAAAGATGTACATTACAAATATTTCAGTTTTATTGTAGTACTAAACATATTCTCTTATATTCAAGACTTTTGTTTTTTATAAAACAATGTGAAGTTGTTACGTGGATTTTATTTACATGTAATTTTCGTTTTTACAAGTGAGTATTACTTATTTGTAAGAATTTTACTCTCTTTTATAAAAAAAAATTACTAAGCAATAAAAGTCACACTGTCATCCGTCTTGCTCTTGGGTCCAGTCTTTTGTTAAATTTTGGCGTTGCAACGAAGAAGGTCATAGACGAAATCCCGTTGTAACTCTTGACAGTGTGGTACAGCTATTCGTTTAATACATACTCCACGTGTTTGATGTAGACTCTCTCTCTCTCTCTCTCTCTCTCTCTCTCTCTCTCTCTCTCTCTCTCTCTCTCTCTCTCTCTCTCTCTCTCTCTCTCTCTCTCTTAAAAAAAGAGCTACACAAGTTCATATTACGGGAACATAAACGAAATTGAAGAATCCCATGTTTTCTTACCAGTGTGTACTTCAGCCATAAAGAATGTTTATCACTGGCAGACGTATCGGAGCTTTTGAATCTCTCTCTCTCTCTCTCTCTCTCTCTCTCTCTCTCTCTCTCTCTCTCTCTCTCTCTCTCTCTCTCTGAAAAGCCTCGCAACTCAAAGCTTTACCTTTTTGGCAATCTTGTACTGAGATTCTGAATCGCCTTTGAGAACGATCGACTTTTATTTATGTATTTTTCTTCAACATGACACTGAATGAGACTCAGTCGTTTGACATGAAAGTCGTTCTCGAGACTCTTGACGGATTTAGCTTCCCCTTAATGGCGAAGTATCTATCCATTTTTGAAGCTTCTTTACGTTCGGAGGTTTTCCCGTGGAGGGGGGGCAGTGCCGTCAGTGCACCTCATGCGGCGCACTGTAGGCGTTACTTAAGGTTCTTTGCAGCGTGGCTTCCTTAGGCCCCTAGCTGCAACCCCTTTCGTTCCTTTTACCGCACCTCCTTTCATATTCTCTTTCTTCCATCTTACTTTCCTCAACCCTCTCCTAACAATTGATTCATAGTGTAACTGCTTTGAGGTTTTCCTCCTGTTACGCCTTTCAGGCCTTTTGCCGTCAATTTCCGTTTCAGCGCTGAATGACCTCGTAGGTCCCAGTGCTTGACCTTTTGGCCTGTGTTCTTTATCCAGTTCATTCAACTCGCTCGGAGGTTTGCCTTCCATTCAGTCAGTGCCTTTGGTGCCGGATTACAGTGATAAGAGGATTTTTAAATCATGTGGAATGTCCCTTTTTAAGTGCCGGATTATGCGGATAGGATTTTTAAATCATGTGGAATGTCCATTTTTAGTGCCGGATTACAGTGATAAGAGGATTTTTAAATCATATGGAATGTCCCTTTTTAAGTGCCGGATTATGGGGATATGATTTTTAAATCATGTGGAATGTCCCTTTTTAAGTGCCGGATTACAGTGATAAGAGGATTTTTAAATCATGTGGAATGTCCCTTTTTAAGTGCCGGATTATGGGGACAGGATTTTTAAATCATGTGGAATGTCCGGCCGGATTACAGTGATAAGAGGATTTTTAAATCATGTGGAATGTCCTTTTAAGTGCCGGATTATGGGGATAGGATTTTTAAATCATGTGGAATGTCCCTTTTTTAAGTGCCGGATTACAGTGATAAGAGGATTTTAAATCATGGGAATTATGCCGGATTATGGGGATATTTTTAAATCATGTGGAATGTCCCTTTTTAAGTGCCGGATTATGGGGATAGGATTTTTAAATCATGCCGGATTATGGGGATAGGATTTTTAAATCATGATTTTTTAATATGATTTTTAAATCATGTGGAATGTCCCTTTTTAAGTGCCGGATTATGGGGATAGGATTTTTAAATCATGTGGAATGTCCCTTTTTAAGTGCCGGATTACAGTGATAAGAGGATTTTTAAATCATGTGGAATGTCCCTTTTTAAGTGCCGGATTATGGGGATATGATTTTTAAATCATGTGGAATGTCCCTTTTTAAGTGCCGGATTATGGGGATAGGATTTTTAAATCATATGGAATGTCCCTTTTTAAGTGCCGGATTACAGTGATAAGAGGATTTTTAAATCATGTGGAATGTCCCTTTTTAAGTGCCGGATTATGGGGATAGGATTTTTAAATCATGTGGAATGTCCCCTTTTAAGTGCCGGATTACAGTGATAAGAGGATTTTTAAATCATATGGAATGTCCCTTTTTAAGTGCCGGATTATGGGGATAGGATTTTTAAATCATGTGGAATGTCCCTTTTTAAGTGCCGGATTATGGGGATAGGATTTTTAAATCATGTGGAATGTCCCTTTTTAAGTGCCGGATTATGGGGATAGGATTTTTAAATCATGTGGAATGTCCATTTTTAAGTACCGGATTGTGCGGATAGGATTTTTAAATCATGTGGAATGTCCATTTTTAGTGCCGGATTACAGAGATAAGAGGGTTTGTAAATCATATGGAATGATTGTGGGTGTAATTGCAGATGTGCAGTGTAGCCTCCGCAATCCTTAGTAGTTGTAGTAGTAGTAGTAGTATTAGTTGTAGGGAATTCCCTTTGCAACGGCTCTCATCAACGGCTGGAGAAAAGACTGTCCTTTTATTCACCTCTTCGCTGTCTTGAGAAATTACTTCGTTGAGCATTCCACGAATAATTAAAGCCATAGTGTCTATTTTAGTAATTGGCAGCGTTAAAGTCGGTGTCCCGAGTGTGAAAGTTTTCCCAAACCTGAAAGCGAAAAAGAGAAAAGAAACTACAGCGTAAGTCTGTAAGAGGGAAAGATAGAGCGGATTTATTTCCGAAGACGTAGGACCTTTTATTTATCTCCCGCTCGTAGAGCAGTCACTTCTAGAGCAGTCACTTCTAGAGCAGTCACTTCGCTATCGACCCCACTGAAGCCAGACGAAGACAGGCGCTCTCTTCCCCTTGCACTGATAAAAGTCTTCCTCCAGCCAGTGATATTGATGCCTAGGAGTCTCGCGCCCTTTGAAAAGATAGCGGGCGCCTTCGCCTTAATGGATGTAACGGGTCAGTTTCTCGGAGGGTGTTTCTCCTCGCATTTTCTGTGTTTTTGTTCCCCCAGTGTATACCTCATGCGGTGCACTGTAGGCATTACTTAAGGTTCTTTGCAGCGTCCCTTCGGCCCCCAGCTGCAAACCCCTTGCATTCATTTTACTGTACCTCCTTTCATATTCTCTTTCTTCTTACTTTCCTCAACCCTCTCCTAACTGTTGATTCGTAGTGCAACTGCTTTGAGGTTTTCCTCCTGTTACACCTTTCAGACCTTTTACTGTCAATTCCCGTTTCAGCGCTGAATGACCTCATAGGTCCCAGTGCTTGGCTTTTGGCGTAAATTCTATATTAAATTCAATTCAAATCCGTGTTTTTGTTTGAACGATTCTGTGAAGATAGGCTGAGCTTGATTATGTACAAAATTGATAGCCGAATAGTGTAGTAATAAAATTTGTACACGATAAATAAAGTAAAGTTTAGTACACACAAAATTGATTACCGAATGACATGTTAATAACATTTGAATACGTGGGAAATAAAGCAAAATTAAATATACACAACATTGATAACCGAATGACATTAATAAAATTTGAACACGACAAATAAAGTAAAATTAAATATACTCAAAATCGATAACATAATGGCATACTAATAAAACTGAACACGATAAATAAAGTGAAACTAAGTACACACAAAATTGATAACCAGTTGACATATAAATAATTTAAATCTTAAAAACAGGTAATCAGTAGAGAGTGTGGGAGTGTTTGTGAAATAACAAGGAAAGTCTAACACACAGCTTTGTGAAAAGGCTCACATTCCTTATTTTAGAATCCTAAGCAGAAATGCTTTCGCGAAATGGTGCAAGAAACGGATCGGGGAAGAGTGATACGTGATGCATACATCTGTGATTAGCTGCTTTCAGAATCATTCCTTCAATACGTTTCCCTACACCTTTGCAGGTATTAATCTGAGTAATGGTTGCGTGGTTGATATTCAGTCCTTTTTGTGGGGTGTATATATTTTTAAAGTTTAAAAGAAATGTATTTCTACCCTGAAACAGTTCAGCTTGTATTTTTCATTTGTTTACATTTTTATATGTTTGTTTATTTATTTATCTTTTTTTTTAATAGCTGATTTTATCTTACTGTATATCCTCTTGTTTTTAGTAACTTCTAAATGAACATCATATTCTTTGGAGGTTTGAATCACAAGTTAGTGGGCCTTGAAGGCTTGTTCCATATGAATAGGGTTCATCTTCCGAATAATAATAATAATAATAAATAATAATAATAATAATAATAATAATAATAATAATAATAATAATAAAGTAGTACGTATATGCAGGAGATGTGACATTCGTCTTCTTCTTCTTCTTCTTAATAATAATAATAATAATAATAATAATAATAATAATAATAATAATAATAACAAAACAACGTTATTGTAATATCCATCATCATTACCGTACATTTTTATTTACTCTGATCAGCTGCTCATCGTTATAAAAGCAACATCTCTTTATTGTTGCGTTCAAGTAATTTTCCGCCATGCAATCACCTCCATTCCGCTTCCGTCTCCTTTCACAAACTCCCTACTATCATTTCTCTCTCTCATTTGCCGTCCCTTTCTCCCCCTCCCCGTTTCGGATTCATATTCATCAGCTTGCTTTTACACTGATGATTTCTCTCTTTCATTCATCTGTGTTCGTCAGGTCGTCTGGATGTTCAGTCCGTCGACCTTTCAATTTTTTTTTAGTTTTCTGTAAAAGGGGACTGTTGTGCCGGCTTTGTATGTCCGTCCGCACTGTTTCCTGTCCGCACTTTTCTGTCCGCACTTTTCTCTGTCCGCACTTTTTCCTGTCCGCACTTTTTCTGTCCGCCCTCAGATCTTGAAAACTACCGAGGCTAGAGGGCTGCAAAGTGGTGTGTTAATCGTCCACCCTCCAGTCATCAGACATACCAAATTGCAGCTCTCTAGCCTCTGTAGTTTTTATTTTATATAAGGTTTAAGTTAGCCATAACCGTGCTTCTGGCAACGATGTAGGATATGCCACCACCGGGGGGTGGTTAAAGCTTCATGGGCCGCGGTTCATACAGGACTGTCCCGAGACCACCGAAGGATAGATCTATTTTCGGTGGGCTTGATTATACGCTGTGGCGGCTGTACAGAATACTCGGTTGCGCCGAAGAAACCGGCGCATTTTTTACTTTTTTTTTTTGTAGTATACTGACATCTTTTATTCAGGTTCTATTTTTAAACCTTGTGTTTGGATAGATTTATATTTTTCGATATTTGTTCATAAGTACTTGCTTATTCTTACAAACTAATCTCGATTCAACGTGTGCTAGGTATTTGTAAGTGTGCTTATTAGTAAGCATACATAAACACATACATACATACATACATACATACACACACACACACACATATATATATATATATATATATATATATATATATATATATATATATATATATATATATATATATATATATATATATATATATATATATATATATATATATATATATATAATATATATATATATATACTTGCCATGGTACTGCCGCCTACAAGCTAATCGCAACACGAGTGTTTCGACAATCTTTGGAAGACAGCGTTTCTCTTTCCCATTTGTGGATGGCACTTGGCATTTACCTTGAGAGGATCTGCTATCAAGGTCTTCTTCTTCTTCTTCTTCTTCTTGCCGTTATCTCGTTCATCAGATATCAAAGACGCGTCGTCCCGCCGCCTGGAAGTGACGTCGCCGAATTGCTAAAACGTCTCGCCGAATGAAATGTGGTTTCGGATCGAGGAGATTTAATATATTGTAAAGTTATCAGCGAAGGGAAACTGACTCTCTCTCATGGTGTACCATTTAATCTTTCACTCAGATCCGATTCCGGGGAACTTTCTCTCATTGCAGCTGTTACTGAAGGTTCTTTGCAGCGTCCCTTCGGCTTCCCCTAGCTGCAACCCCTTTCACTCCTTTTACTGTACCTCCGTTCATATTCTCTTTCTTCCTTCTTGCTATCCACCCTCTCCTGACAATTATTTCGTAGTGCAACTGCTTTGAGGTTTTCCTCCTGTTACACCTTTCGAACCTACCTACTTTTCCAGCGTTGAATGACCTCATAGGTCCCAGTGCTTGGCCTTTGGTCTAAGCTCCACATTCTATTCCATTCCATTCTCTCCTAAGAAATATTTTGATCTTTTCAGGAACTTACTAAAATGTTTACTGTAGATCTTTTTATAAAAGAAATCTCTTATTCCCCTGGAGGGTATTTATGTTGACTGTTTAAAGGAATTGGATATCAGAGGAAAGTGAACGCTGGGTAAATTTGATCTGTCACAGAAGGAAATTTTGGATTTGTGAATGAAACCCTGGCTTCTTCGAAACGTCGTGACGTCACAGCAGTTTCGTAAGTTTTCATTTGCGAAGGAGCGTAGTCTTTAGGAGAAGTTTTGACTTTTTAGTTTTCTGTAAAAGAAAACTTTTGTGCCGGCTTTGTCTGTCTGTCCGGACTTTTCTCTGTTCGCTCTTAGATCTTAAAAACTACTGAGGCTAGAGGGCTGCAAATCAGTATTTTGATCATCCACCCTCCAGTCATCAAACATACCAAATTGCAGCCCTCTAGCCTCGGTAGTGTTTATTTTATTTAAGGTTAAAGTTAGCCATAATCGATGCCATTTATCTGCAGATTTTTCAGTCATTTTTGCATCGTGTTAAATCACAATTTCGCCTCGGGCTCATATCGACCCACGAATACCTTGGTTCCTCTATGACCAAACATTGCAGAATTACGGTTATCGGCGCTTGTGATGGATAACATAAGTTGCATATCCTTAAAATTAACCATCTCGCAAATGGCAGATATATAACCTGGCCACGAAACTCGGAAAACAGAATATGAATAACTTGGATGAATGAATGTGAAAACTAAACAGGAACGATAACGTCGATAAATCTCGCGTGTAATGAATATGAAGAGAGGTTCCCAAAGGGTGGGGGCGAAGGGGGGGAAATAAGGAATTGTGAAGATTTGGATTTTAAAGGGAGGGGGAAATGTGGAATGTGGCAAGATAAATCTTTTGCAGTGAATGTAAAGTCAGGTGAAATGGAAATGAAGAGGCTTTAGGTTTTGCGCCTGAAGAAGAGAAATGAATAATAATAATAATAATAATAATAATAATAATAATAATAATAATAATAATAAAAATAATAATAATAATAATAATAGTATTTTGTTAAATATGATGGCAGCCTTGGTTACAATTAATCTTGTAGATTATTCTTTCAACTCTGCTAACATATTTAACAAAACATGTTTGAAAGATTAATGTAACTAAAATAATAATAATAATAATAATAATAATAATAATTAACAAAACATGTTAAAATAATAATCTGTACCTAAAATTGTAATAATAATAAATAATAATAATAATAATAATAATAATAATAATAATAATAATAATAATAATATAATAATAATAATAAAACCATCTACATCATATTCTTACATTGTCGCCCAAACAGTTTGCTGAAATAATAATAATAATAATAATAATAATAATAATAATAATAATAATAATAATAATAATAATAGTATTTTGTTAAATATGATGGCAGCCTTGGTTGCAATTAATCTTGTAGCTGTTAATGCAACTAAGGCTGCCAACATATTTAACAAAACATGTTTGAAAGAGGGTCTGTACCTAAAATAATAATAATAATAATAATAATAATAATAATAATAATAATAATAATAATAATAATCCATCTACATCATATTCTTACATTGTCGCCCATAACAGTTTGCTGAGAATAATAATAATAATAATAATAATAATAATAATAATAATAATAATAATAATAATAATAATAATAAAACCATCTACATCATATTCTTACATTGTCGCCCATAACAGTTTGCTAATAATAATAATAATAATAATAATAATAATAATAATAATAATAATAATCCAACTACATCATATTCTAGCAATGTCTGAGAATTCATTTCTGCACATTTTTTCTTGCATCAGCCTAACCGCTTTAAGCCATCCATTATTGCCACTCCTCACCATTGATGTCTATTGTTCTTTCCGACGTTTTTATGTCTTTTCCCTTATTTATTTTTATTAGGGCCATCGGTTGTCTGACCTTGGCCGTCGCCTGATGGAAAACCCCCCCTTTATTTTTCCCTTTTTCTGTTTGGCCCTAATTTTTTTTTTTGCTGTGTATAGAGTTTTTTGCTGGTATTATTATTATTATTATTATTATTATTATTATTATTATTATTATTATTATTATTATTATTATTATTATCAAGGTGAATGTCACAGCTCTGTATACTACTTTTTATTATTTTATTATTATTATTATTATTATTATTATTATTATTATTATTATTCATCATTTTATACTGAGTTTTCTCAATTCCTCTAATAATTCGCTTATCCTGCACATCAATGCAGCCCTTTTATTCAACAGAACTTACCTCAAAGAGGGCCTTCTTCCTTTTATTATTATTATTATTATTATTATTATTATTATTATTATTATTATTATTATTATTATTATTACATCATTATTATTTTATTATTATTATTATTATTATTATTATTATTATTATTATTATTATTATTATTATTGTAGTTCTTATGCACAGAAATGCAGCAATAACATTGAATGGAATAATAAGTTTAGCGAAAGAAAAGAGAATATTTAGGTACAGTTGTATTACAGAAGAGATACATAAGAGTGGTTATAAAGGATGAATTCATCAGAGGATTTTGCGATGGTTTAGTCATGCGGAGAGAATGGACGGCGAGAGTTTTTGTGAAAGGAGGTCTGGAATCACTGAATGGTAGTAGACGGCACTCCTGGAAGGGGTTGGGTAGATGTGTTGTAAAAGATATTGGGAAGGAAAGTCAGTAATTTACAGGAAGCGAGAAAAGTGGTCGAAGATAGGAGTAGATGGTGCATTTTATGTCGGAGGTTCAGCGCGGTGCTGATGAGGCTTCTGTGTAGGTTTGTGAAGCGGCTAATTTGGAAGTTTTACTCTAGAAGTAATCCATGCTCGATTCAACAGAGGAAGTATATGGCAGTATTCATGATATATATATATATATATATATATATATATATATATATATATATATATATATATATATATATATATATATATATATATATATATATATATATATATATATATATATATATATATATATATATATATATATATATATATTCATTCTCAAATATTAAACCACAGATATTGTTTAATATTCAGTTCATTCTACCTCTGGAATAACTCATGCGCCCAGGGGAATTTATAATTGATAAGTGACTTAATATTCGTGGACAAAAAAAGGCATGCCTATGCAAGTGATATATATATATATATATATATATATATATATATATATATATATATATATATATATATATATAAAGAAAAGAAACTCAAACACCGTTTCACTCCTAGAAAAAAAGCGAGGAGTGACCACACATCCTTTATCGTTAATAAGTTGCCCTCATCTGCGATTATTGACATAACAAGATAGTTGCAGGCGAGCAGAAGGGGGCCAAACGATGGGTGATGTGTGCATTTTGGAAGAGGGAGAGACGTCTGGTACGCCTGGTCTCTCCTTCCCACACAGGCAGACATTCGGAAATTCTTTGGCAGAGAAATCCATTGGTGAGGAAACGGTGGCAGTGCTCTGGAGTTTATGGGAAGCTGTAGTGTTTCCAATTACCAGTAGAGGGTAGGGCCATCAGTGCATCTCACGTGGAGGACTGCATGCATTACTAAAGGGTGTTTGCAGCGTCCTTTGGGCCCCTCGCTGCCAGCCAATTTTTAGCATTTTAATATACCTCTTTTCCCGTTTCCATTCTTCGGTCTTGCTATCCAGCTTCTCCAGCTATCATCTCTTAGTGCAACTGTGGGGTTTTCTACCTGTTGCGCCCTTTAGATCCTACATTTTCTGGATCTTTTATTACTTCTTTGCTGTCAACCACTTTGCCTTCCCTCTTTTTCAGGTCTGAAGCCTGAATGATCGAAAGTGCCCCATTGTTTGAGTGGCCAGCAGTCTGACTTCCATAAATCAGATCAAGTCAGTCCCTTCATTTTTTCTTCCCGTCCGTCAGTGTCTGTCAGGCTTACCTTGTCGCCAAAACCTGTAGAAGGTCGAAGAGATTTGAGGGATTTCAGTCGTATTCGGTTCTAAGGCAGACCATCTTGCTTTAGATGGTGATAGTATGTCTTAGGGGGGATAGTCTGTCTACTCCATCTGTCTGTCTGTCAGCGTGGTTTCATTTTGATGTGAGAACTGCCTTAAGAACTGAAAATAAGAGTTAAAAGGCCGTAGAGCGTGTATAGACATCTTTCAACCTCGGTCTTCACATTTTGACTAGAAGAGCTCTATCCTTCATATTTTGCAGGTACATTCGACCAGTGAAATCTCTTTCAGATGACACCAGCGTTAGTGACTTTGTGACCTTGACAATGCCTAAAGTATGAAGAAAAAGAACAAACTAATAAATACTTAAAGAAAGGAATTGATTACCAGAATTTTTCTTCTTGTCAAAATGGCTAAGGAAAAATTCTGTTGTTTAATCTGCAAAGCGTGCATGAACAGTTTCCTGCATGGTAACCTTTTGGTAATGCAATTCTCTTTTCTTCTTTTTCTTCCAAATACTTATTCCATATTTCTGGAATGTATTGAGAGGGAGAGAGAGCCAAGGAGGCGAAGGAACCAGAAGATGATATCTAGGGATTCTATAGGGATCAGGGATATATCCTTAGACTTGGCTCCGGGAGTCCTCCAGTGGTAGAGGGTGGGAATGACGACGTGATGTGGGTGTGCAGAGAGAGAGAGAGAGAGAGAGAGAGAGAGAGAGAGAGAGAGAGAGAGAATTTTCCTCTGATTTGGCCTTAGAAAAAAAAAGAATGGTAATGGAGGGGGTTGGGTTAAAGAGGTATGGAGGCCTCAGGTGATTGTGAAGAATATGATCCGTGGAGCCTCGTGGAATTGTATTTGAGGATCAAATGTGTACGGTTTACAGTTTGTTATTGCTATTCTTAGCAGTGATTAGGCTTTCATTGCTATATTTTAGCAGTATTTATGCTTTGACTGCTATTCTTAGCGGTGATTATGCTTTGATTGCTATATCTTAGCAGTAATTATGCTTAAATTGCTATATCTTAGCAGTGCTTATGCTTTCTTTGCAGTCTTAGCAGTGATTATGCTTTCATTATTCTTATCATTAATTATGCTTTCATTGCTATGTCTTAGCAGTGATTATGCTTTGATTGCGATTCTTATCAGTGATTATGCTTTGATTGCTATTCTTATTAGCGATTAATCTTTTTGTTATCATTCCAATCCCGGATATTGAGGGCTGAAGTTAACAAGGGCATTATTTTTTAAAACGTGCCAAAACATACTATGAAATAATCCGTTCAATGAGTATTAGAGACACCTGTTAGAGGCCCATCAAGAACAGCGACCCCGACTAGGAATTAAGCGGAGATGTGAGAATATTTTGACACCAGAAACTCGCTTAAAACTCTTTTAGATCTTGAGAACATTTTCAACCTCAAAGAAAATCATTCATTCACTTCTTAATTATGGAAAACTAATTTTTTCTTTTCTCCCGAAATTGCAATTTGGACCGCTGCTGACTGTGTTCTCTTACGCTATTGGCTTCTCTCGCCCACAAAGTGAATTTTTTTTTATATTAAAAAGAGATTGTGATCCTTTAAGGTAATCCAGATCACCAACAATTCCTTCACTTGGAATAAAATGGGTTTCCTTTTATTTCGGCTAACGAGAGATGCGGTCATTCTTTTGAGTGAAATCTCCTTTGCATAATGACTGCATTTAATCTTTTCGAATTCGCCCCCTTTGCTAGTATCGGAGTCATTAAAGACGCTCCCTGTTCACAATCATGCTAAATTATTTCGTATGTAAATGAGATGCTTCACTGATAACATTGTATTGTGAAGATTTTATGCGATAGTTTCATCGCTGGAAAATTTGACATGTTTGGTGGAATGTTTCTGCGAATGACCAAGTTTTCTGTGTTCGGAGTCTCTCTCTCTCTCTCTCTCTCTCTCTCTCTCTCTCTCTCTCTCTCTCTCTCTCTCTCTCTCTCTCTCTCTCTCATGGAGAAGAAAGTGATTGAAAAGTTGCAGATAAATAGCATCTGGAAATTTGAATATAACATTGATTCCTTTCCTCTCTCTCTCTCTCTCTTCTCTCTCTCTCTCTCTCTCTCTCTCTCTCTCTCTCTCTCTCTCGCGGAAAAGAAAATGATTAAAAAATTACAGATAAATAGCAACTGGAAATATGTGTGACCATGCAAACTATATTTCTCTCTCTCTCTCTCTCTCTCTCTCTCTCTCTCTCTCTCTCTCTCTCTCTCTCTCTCTCTCTCTCACTTATATACCCAAAATTTTATCAAACTTTTTGCGCCATCCTTTCTCCTGCGATATTAACATCCCAGTTAGAGGACTCTCTCTCTCTCTCTCTCTCTCTCTCTCTCTCTCTCTCTCTCTCTCTCTCTCTCTCTCTGTAATGCAATTACTGTAGCATGTTGTATTAGGAGCCTCACACACCAACCACTTAACAAGGGGGTAGCATCTAGCATCTCCCTCAGTTTTCTTTGTTTTCAAGTTTGATAAACAATGAAAATTATTTCACTTGGAAGTTACGGTTTTGTTTTAAATTACAGTTTTATTTTAGCGTAATTTATTTTAGTTTTTTTACAGATAAGAAAAGCTGTCCGAACAACGTCTCACAACAAGAGCAGCGAATTTTTACAATTCTTAAAAGGTGGTAGCTGGCATTCCATTTACTCTGGGCTTAATATGTAGCTTAGAAAAGGTAGCAGGCTTCATTTTGAGCGCCATTCCATGCTTAGATAATTTTTAGCCCTTTGAGAAAGAGCTTGCAAAGCCCTGCCTCTGTACTGCGAAGAATGTTATTGCTGGTGCCTCTCTACTGTGGAGAATGTTATTGCTGGTGCCTCTGTACTGGGGAGAATGTTATTGCTGGTGCCTCTGTACTGGGAAGACTGCTATTGCTGGTGCTTCTGCACTGGGAAGACTGTTATTGCTGGTGCCTCTGTACTGGGAAGAATGTTATTGCTGGTGCCTCTGTACTGGGAAGATTACTATTACTGGTGCTTCTGCACTGGGAAGACTGTTATTGCTGGTGCCTCTGTACTGGGAAGAATGTTATTGCTGGTGCCTCTGTACTGGGAAGATTACTATTGCTGGTGCTTCATCACTGGGAAGACTGTTATTGCTGGTGCCTCTGTACTGGGAAGAATGTTTTTGCCAGTCCCTCT
Source organism: Macrobrachium rosenbergii (assembly GCF_040412425.1). Lineage (NCBI taxonomy): Eukaryota > Metazoa > Arthropoda > Malacostraca > Decapoda > Palaemonidae > Macrobrachium > Macrobrachium rosenbergii. Next base: position 30,046,197 of record NC_089771.1, read on the forward strand.
CTACAGGGAAGAATGTTATTGCCAGTGCTCCTGTACTGGGAAGAATGTTATTGCTGGTGCCTCTCTACTGGGAAGAATGTTATTGCCAGTGCCCCTGTTACTGGGGAGAATGTTATTGCTGGTGGCCTTTACTGGGAAGAATGTTATTGCTGGTGCCGCTGTACTGGGAAGAATGTTATTGCCAGGGCCTCTGTACTGGGAAGGAAGTTATTGCCAGTGCCTCTGTACTGGGAAGGAAGTTATTGCTTGTACCCCTGTACTGGGGAGGATGTTATTGCTTGTGCCTCTGTACTGGGAAGGATGTTACTGCCGGTAGGCTAACTGGTTTTGAAGGCCTGTTGACTGTTCTTCGCATACCGCCTACCAGTCTGGTCAGCTTTAAATGCTCGTCAGCGTTTGCTGGGGTCAGTGAAAATGATGCTCTCTCTCTCTCTCTCTCTCTCTCTCTCTCTCTCTCTCTCTCTCTCTCCACAATAAGCTGTAGGTCCTGTTGCTAGGTAACCAGTTGGTTGTTAGCCACGTAAAATAAATCTAATCCTTCGGGCCAGACCTCTCTAGGAGAGCTGTTAACCAGTGGTCTGGTTAAACTAAGATGCACTTTCTCTCTCTCTCTCTCTCTCTCTCTCTCTCTCTCTCTCTCTCTCTCTCTCTCTCTCACACACACACACACACACATATATATTGATAACTACAAATATTAAAAATTTTATTAAATGTATTCAAAGGCACTATGAATATTCCTCAGAATAATTTGGGTATCACGGTGCAGTACACATTTAAAGTAATCTTAAATTTATGGTTTCCTAAATGGTTTATGACTTTCTAGAGTATTTTAAATTTAAGTTTTATGACACTCTCGAGTATTTTTAAAATATTTTAAGTGTATTTAAGATATGGAGAAGTATGTCAATGTGGTAAGTTATGCTTCGAACATCCAGAAGTAATTGCGGAATATATTTTAAAGGTATGGGGTAAATTTAAATGCACTAAAATGTGTCGAAGTTTATATTGGATTTTTAAAAAAGTGTTTGGGACAGTCTGAAATATTTTACACTTTTAAATTAATTTCCTCTCATTGCTTTACATTTTTTTCACCAAAGTTTACTGTCAGGCAAGTTTTTTCAGAACAGACACACGCCCTCTCTCTCTCTCTCTCTCTCTCTCTCTCTCTCTCTCTCTCTCTCTCTCTCGTGCGTAACTCATTCTGATAATGGAAGGGCCTCCCTGTCGTTAATTTACTGCAGTGCAATACAGGGGACACTATTCATCACAAGACCGTCTTGCCTCCGGGTTGCACCGTATGTGCCAAAGGTCTGTTGTTCGTTGCCCCGTTGTTAGTAATTGGGGTAGATAGATAGATAGATAGATAGATAGATAGATAGATAGATAGATAGATAGATAGATAGGGCGTTTATCAGAGGTTTGATTATTTTCATTTCCTTTGATAGATGTGTTTTGCGTCGCGCTTGTTTTTGTGAAAAACATATGCATATGTGTGTGTGTGTGTATGTGTATGTGTATATATATATATATATATATATATATATATATTTTATATAGGTATATATATATATATATATATATATATATATATATATATATATTACAGTATTTATTAAATGCGTGTGTGCTTTTGATAAACTTCATAGATATTTTAGTGCATTTTAGCAGTTGCGCCAAGATTGACGTCAGTACCTCAGAAGATAATTCGCCCAGTTATTGAGAAATGGTGTTGACGTTAACAAATAAATCCTCGGCAAAGAATTCTGTCCCGCGACTTGGCTAAAACTCTCGATCAAGTCGATCACTTCACATCATTATGAAGCCTGGCAACAAAATTCCCCCTCAGGGGATCAGCCCTCGGTCGCGTTCTCTTCATCATCGTGATAAATGATGTCGATGTCAGGGTGTGAAGCTCATTTAGACTTTTATTTACCGACGATTCCCTTGTCTTTGTTTCATTAGACACTTGGGCAAACTGCAAACAGTTCTGGAGTAAAGTAGGTAATGTGATTCATCCCAGGGTGGAGAGAAAGAGGTCTGGGTTTTATGCCAAAACATTGAGGGTACACATTTTGGTAGAATGTTCGAAATTTCATGGACTGTCTTTATCCAGATGGAAAGTCCCTCATTGGGGATAGTGCCTTCAATGCACCTCACGCTGTGCACTGTAGGGATTGCTTAAGGAAGCAGCGTCCCTTCGGCCCCTAGGTGCAACACCTTTCATTCCTTTTACTGTACCTTCGTTCATATTCCCTTTCTTCCGTCTAACTTTCCACCCTCTCATAACAGCGTTTCATAGTGCAACTGCGAAGTTTTCCTCCTGTTACACCTTTCAAACCTTTCTACTCTTAACTCCCCTTTCAGCCCGGAATGACCTGGTAGGTCCCAGCACTTGGACTTCTGCTTAAATTCTGTATTGTATTCCGTTCTGTCTGAGAAGGTGCTCTGCTTATCAATCCCACCGCAAACCTTTTACCGATGTTAGGGGGTGTCGACACTACAACAGACTGTGTCGTAAACAGTTCGGCAACTTATCGCATATATATCATCAACATGTTGTAAACAAGGCAGCGACCGGAAGTGGAGAATTGAAGCATTGGTAAGAGCTTCCAATAAGTCGTTAACAAAATACTCAACATGTTTATGATGTGTGGGCGATAAGTTGCAAACATGCGTTTATGACATTGTATTGCAGTGTGGACGTTCCCAGATGTTCTCTATTCTTCCCTTTACAATACCATAATCTAGATAAATTTACTTAATCTTCAGTATTCACATTCATATCTTCAAAATTATGGAAGGATCCAGAATGCATGCCAGAAGAAACCAGAAGGGATGCGCTGAATGACCTCATAGGTTCCAGCGCTTGGATTTTGGTCAGGATTCAATATTTCTTTCTTTCTCTTTTCCTTCAGAATGCAAGGCCAGTTGCATCAATAAAGGTCACAATTCCAAGCTGATCTCGCACCTGGCACCCATTTCCAGAACTACATCTGATGTAATTGCGTTCAATAACCATTAATAGTGATACCAAATCCTCAAACGAGAACGCTTTGGCTGGGTATAATACCCCGTATAATACCCCACCCACCTGAGGTATATAACCAATGTATAGACAAGCCTACAAGTAAATCTCTATACAAATAAATATTTTCCTTTCATAGATAGAAATTGAAAATAAAGATTTCAAAGACACTGAAGGGTATGAAAACACAAATTGATGTAATAACTATTTTGTTTACATGTAATATTCAGTATGTTTACGATTTCTAATTTCCTTGATCCTTCAACTTAATGTAAATAAATTCTGTGCTTGTCGTGTAAAGGTTGGTCTCATTGTATCGAATTTCAGTATGTATTTTTAGGTCAAGCTAGTTATGAATATTAGTATATTAACAGAGAGCAATTTTCAGGCATAGGCAGCTTTATATATATATATATATATATATATATATATATATATATATATATATATATATATATATATATATATATATATAACCAAAGGTTTGACATGTCTTAAATATAACTTGTGGGTCTGGTCTGATTTTTTTTTACCCAAAACTTAATTGTCCCATCCGTATCTCAGACCAAATTCTCTCCTATCTCATAACCCCAAATTAAAGTCTCTTTCTGAAGGTCATAATTGACTACAAAATAGCAAGTCTGTCTATTCCGATTCTCTTTCTTTCGCTGTATTTTTCTCCTGTAATTCTAAAGTAACACCTCAGTTCAAGTAACATTCCGTAGTCACTCAGCCACTAAAGTAGCTTTCCCTAGTCACTCAGCCACTAAAGTAACATTCCCTAGCCACTCAGCCACTAAAGTAATATTCCCTAGTCACTCAGCCACTAAAGTAGCATTCCCTAGTCACTCAGCCACTAAAGTAACATTCCCTAGCCACTCAGCCACTAAAGTAACATTCCCTAGTCACTCAGCCACTAAAGTAGCATTCCCTAGTCACTCAGCCACTAAAGTAACATTCCCTAGTCACCCAGCCACTAAAGTAACATTCCCTAGTCACTCAGCCACTAAAGTAACATTCCCTAGCCACTCAGCCACTAAAGTAACATTCCCTAGTCACTCAGCCACTAAAGTAACATTCCCTAGCCACTCAGCCACTAAAGTAACATTCCCTAGTCACTCAGCCACTAAAGTAACATTCCTAGTCACTTAGCCACTAAAGTAACATTCCCTAGTCACCCAGCCACTAAAGTAACATTCCTAGTCACTCCAGCCACTAAAGTAACATTCCTAGCCACTCAGCCACTAAAGTAACATTCCCTAGTCACTCAGCCACTAAAGTAACATTCCCCTAGCCACTCAGCCACTAAAGTAACATTCCCTAGTCACCCAGCCACTAAAGTAACATTCCCTAGTCACCCAGCCACTAAAGTAACATTCCCTAGTCACCCAGCCACTAAAGTAACATTCCCTAGTCACCCAGCCACTAAAGTAACATTCCCTAGTCACTCAGCCACTAAAGTAACATTCCCTAGCCACTCCAGCCACTAAAGTACATTCCTAGTCACTCAGCCACTAAAGTAACATTCCCTAGTCACTCAGCCACTAAAGTAACATTCCTAGTCACTCAGCCACTAAAGTAACATTCCTAGCCACTCAGCCACTAAAGTAACATTCCCTAGTCACCCAGCCACTAAAGTAACATTCCCCAGTCACCCAGCCACTAAAGTAACATTCCCTAGTCACCCAGCCACTAAAGTAACATTCCCTAGTCACTCAGCTTGGCTCCTAAAGGGCAGCCTTTAGATTTGTTTATGTTTAGACTTGGCGATCTCCTGGAGCTCTTTGGCTCTCTCCCCGTCGAGTTTCTGTACTTTCGGGACGCCCCTCTCGATCGCCGCGCCCTCGGCCCAAGTTGGGAGTTGGCATATAGCCGCCTTGATCCCTTGGCAGTCGGTGTCGTCCATGAAGTGGAAACGGTCTCTGTCTAAGTAACCGCAGTTGGATAAAGATTCCTCGAAGTGTGTCGGTTCCTGAGGAGGCGGATAAGTGGTTGTAGGTTTTTGCTTTCGTAATAATAATAATAATAATAATAATAATAATAATAATAATAATAATAATAATAATAATAATAATAATAATACAGATGAGTTTGTAAATGTAGGTATCTTTCCAGAGTCTTTGTTGGGCAGTGCCGAATTGACAGTGATTTTATTCAATGGAATATTGCAAGTGATTATATACAATTGAAGTTCCGTCGAACCAGAAATCTGAAAGGGTGTCTTATCATTAGTTTTAACTTTGTGAAATGAAATGTGAATGTTAGTTGCGTAACCATGTATGAATTGTCAGATTGTGAAGAAATCAACAGTGAAAATATATATATATTAAAGATATATGTCAAACAGAGCTTTGAGAACCTGCTCTGTAAAGAGAATCTCTCTCTCTCTCTCTCTCTCTCTCTCTCTCTCTCTCTCTTCTCTCTCTCTCTATATATATATATATATATATATATATATATATATATATATATATATAAACTATATATATATACATGTATACTGTATACATATACATATATATATATATATATATATATATACATATATATATGTATATGTATATATATATACAGTATATACATGTGTATATATACATAATATATTTTAACATATATGTTTACACTGACATCAATGCGTATTTCTTCACCATTTTAGTGACTCATGAAATTATGAGTTTTTTTTTTTTTATAAATTGTGAGATTGTAAATTGTATTGGGAGGACGTGACCTGAAATAAACTTTAAGCTCTGACCTGTTCGTAACCGTCGTAATCGGTGCCAGAGAGTGCCCAGAGTGGAGTGCCATCCAGCACTGTAGATCCGCTCACCCACTGCCACCTGCCTCGGGAGATCGATCCCATTCCCCCAACCCAGTAGTCGTGGAGATTCAGACCTTGGTGGAAGGAGGAGAAGGTGATTGTGTGTAAGTTTGTATTGCTTTTGTTTATCATTTTTTTTTATTAGGCTTCAGTTTAGAGTTTTTTTTTAAAGAAAAAATGTCTAACTTACTCTCTCTCTCTCTCTCTCTCTCTCTCTCTCTCTCTCTCTCTCTCTCTCTAAAATAGTGCTGTTCTACCTATATGATCATTTTTTTCTGGACGCCAGGTCAATAATCAGTCTCTCTCCTCTCTCTCTCTCTCTCTCTCTCTCTCTCTCTCTCTCTCTCTCTCTCTCTCTCTCTCTCTCTCAAAAATACTGTTTTACCTATATGATCGTTCTCTCTGGACGCCAGGTCATTGGTAATCTCTCTCTCTCTCTCTCTCTCTCTCTCTCTCTCTCTTTAAAAAAAAATAATACTCCTCTACCTATATAATCATTTTTTCTGGACGCCAGGTCATTGGTAATAATCAGTCTCTCTCTCTCTCTCTCTCTCTCTCTCTCTCTCTCACCGTTGTCTTTCATGTAGTCGATAACATCACTGTAGAAATCCATGGAGTCGAGCACAAGCAAGTCTCCTCCGCCTGTTCTTCCGCACAGATAGCGAGCCTCCTCCCACGTGGCGCTCAGCACAGGGTCAATCACGACACAGCGACCACCCACCAGGTCGTAAGGGTAGTCACACCACGCCCGATTAGCTGCCCCGCTTCCAGGCGAGCTCCCAGAGCTTCCGGAATCTCGTGCGGTCCGGTCTGGACCACTGGAGGTGACTCATCAAGAGCTGCTGGAAGTAGTCTCGATTTGCCGTGAGATGATTCCTTGAGGGCTTCTGGGTCCTGGACTGGCTGGCCGCCACTTGGTGATTCTTCTGGAACTCCTGTAGGTTTGACTGGATCAGTATCAGGTGATCCAGGAACTGCTGGAAGTTTGTTTGATTTGGCCTGAGCTTTTTCACCACGAGATGACTCTTTGAGGCCTTCTGGATCCTGGACTGGTTCGCCACGAGGTGATTTTTCTGGAACTCCTGCAGTTTTGACTGATTCATTATCTGGTGATTCTTCTGGAACCCTTGCAGTTTGGACTGGTTCATTATCAGGTGATTTTTCATCGGTTGCTGGAACCTGGACGGGTTCGCCTCGCGCGATTGCAGGTGCGTCCGGAAGGGACTCTTTCCAGGTTGGTAATTGACAAATAGCAGCTTTCAGTTCATTGCAGTCATCATCGTCCATGTAGTGGAATCGCTCGAAGTCTAGATAACCGCAGTTTTCCAGAGATTTGTGGAAATCTACTGGTTCCTGGAACGAAAGTTCATATTAGTCATACGAGTTAGTGAAGGAAAGCTTTGTGTGATTAGTGTTGTTTTATTAAATTAGACAAGTCATGCCAATGGATTTTGTGAATGAGAAGCTAATTCAGTACACAACAGAGATCAGATAGTTACGCATTGAGGACGGATATTCATACAGTCAGATTCAGTGCAGTCTTGTACAGTAGTCTCCTTTTGAGGTAAACAGTTGTTTTGCTTTCTTTGATATGGAGCTGATAGAAGTTCAGCATTTAAACCAAACATATAAATGCGCAATTTTAAGTTGTTCTGAGACTTATTCCATTGTATGGAAACAAAAGAGAAGATTGACCAATATAGGAGAATGGGTAATTGTGGTAACCAGAAAATATTCGAAGTGACCACATTGTTTTAACTTCAGGAGTAGAGTGACAAGAAGAGACAATGAAAACCTGCCTTTTGAAGTCTTGAGATTTAGTCACACACACATATGGCCTGGTAATGGTTGTTCATATGGTGAGAGACAAGTATCTTATACCCAGACATTTGTTCATGTTGATTGTGTTCTAATCTTGGGAACGTCACAGTATTCATAAGTTTTCTAATAACTGATCTCTTTCTGAATTTCCCTTTACCTTCTGATACTTCTTTCGAATGAACTCCATATTCTTAGCAAGCTTGAATTTCAAGGCAGTGACCCCATTTGTGGGCTTGTTCCATATGAATAGGGTTCATCTTCTGAATAATAATAATAATAATAATAATAATAATAATAATAATAATAATAATAATAATAATAATTTTTTAGCATTATGAATGGCAGAATCATCCACAGGAAGGGTACTCTTGACCTCTAGGGTATTGAATATTGGGTAGGTGTCATTAACAGCCGGGCAGGGTATTTCGGCGCTAGTGTGGTACGTTCGATTTATAAACAAATACAAAAAATATTTCAGTAAGTTGAAGCGAACTCTGTTTGAGTGTAATGACCTCAGTAGAAATATTCCCAGGTTTTTAACTGTGATCTCTCTCTCTCTCTCTCTCTCTCTCTCTCTCTCTCTCTCTCTCTCTCTCTCTCAACAAACGTAACAGTCACGAACGTAAAAGGTTGATATCAGAGAGAGAGAGAGAGAGAGAGAGAGAGAGAGAGAGAGAGAGAGAGAGAGAGAGAGAGAGAGAGAGAGAATTGCTGGATAGCAGATTTTTATTTCAGAACAGTTTCAGAACTGTGGAAGAGAAAAAAAATCAGGAAAAACAGTTCTGTAGGAAAATAAATTTTTGTTTCAGGTTGTCCAATTGCCACAAAGTAGTTTAAGGTATTTTGTAGCCCGCTGATCATGTTGTAAATGAATAGAAAATATGTAAGCAATTCACCTAATTGAGTGTCTTTGTGACAGGAGAATGATGAACAAATTGTGACAACAGTTTTGAATGTTCTTCACTTCCCAAGTGCAGACAAACACCCATTGCTAACTAGCACCAGCTCAAAAAAGGTTATGGGAACATAGAGAAAATCAGTGACTTTAAAATAAAAAAAATCAGTATGATTTCACCTCATGGGTATGCTAGGTGAAGAAGTCGTGTTTTTACGTTAGGTTTAGTGAGCACAAGGGTTATTTTTCTGCCCATCCCCGTAGGTGGTTAGACGTGCACCTCATGCGGTGCACTGTAGGCATTACTTAAGGTTCTTTGCAGCGTGCCTTTGGCCCCTAGCTGCAACCTCTTCCATTTCTTTTACTGTACCTCTGTTCATATTCCCTTCCACCTTACTCTACAGTCTCCCCTAACAGTTGTTTCAGAGTGCATCTGTGAAATTTTCCTCCTGTTTCACCTTTCAAACTTTTTTACCGTCAGTTTCCGTTTCAGCGCTGAATGACCTTATAGGTCCCAGCGCTTGCCATTTGACCTGAATTCTATATTCTATATTCTGTTCTAATCTATTCTATTCTATTTTCCGGCACAATTGGAAGAAAGTCTCAAGAAATCGTTTGTCTTTTCATCGTCATGAAAGAAAATCTCAAAGACTTACCTGATCGTATTGACCGGGGCTCGAGCTGTTGAGTGCCCAAAGCGGAGTGCCCATGTGGACGCCAGACCCACTTGACCATTCCCATATGCCCTGGTAGGTCATGCCTCTGCCACCCACCCAGTAGCTGTGTCGAGTTAGTCCTTTTGGGAAACATGAAGGGGAATTTTAACTTATTATCTTACATTAAGGTAAAGGAGAGGCAATACATCTATACTAAGATTGTGAATTTCACTGACACCGTCTTTATTCTATGATGGTTTTGATGAATAGGGAAGATTCTTAGCTAGAATCATCAGTTTTGGGGATCTTAAGACATAGGTCCCTGTTCCTAAGACATAGGTTTCTAAGACATAGGTTCCTAAGACAGGATCCTAAGACACAGGTCCCTAAGACATAGGTTCCGAAGACATAGGTTCGTTAAGACATTGGTTCCTAAGATATACGTTCCTAAGACATAGTTTCCTAAGACATAGGTTCCTAAGACACAGGTTCCGAAGACAGGTTTCTAAGACATAGGTTTGTAAGATATAGGTCCCCAAGACATAGGTTCCTAAGACACAGGTTCCGAATATGTAGGTTCCTAAGACACAGGTTCCGAATATGTAGGTTCCTAAGACACAGATTCCGAAGACACAGGTTCCTAAGATACAGGTTCCGAAGACACAGGTTCCTAAGACATAGGTACCTAAGGCAGGTTCCTAAGACACAGGTTCCGAAGACATAGGATCCTAAGATATAGGTTCCGGAGACATAAGTTCCGAAGACATAGGTTCCTAAGACACAAGTTCCTAAGACATAGGTTCCTAAGACACAAGTTCCTAAGACATAGGTTCCTAAGACACAAGTTCCTAAGACATAGGTTCCTAAGACACAAGTTCCTAAGACATAGGTTCCTAAGACACAGGTTCCTAGGTCCCTAAGACATAGGACCCTAAGACATAGGTTCCGAAGACATAGGTTACTAAGACATAGGTTCCTAAGACTTAGGTTCCTAAGACATAGGTTCCTCTCCTGGGGACGTGAGAGAGATATGGACATTTTACTCTTGCTACGATTCCTGGGGAGGATTGTAAATTCCTCATGTGAAACTCCTTTTAAACTATTTTATAGTATACTATTTAATATCATTACGACGTCAGTAACCTAGGTGTTGCGACGCCATTCTAGTAACCATCAATCAATCACCAATCACTTGAGAGTGCTTGATTTTTTAGTCAGTTCGTCAGCTGAAGCCCATTGCTTTCCATCACATTAGGGAAGTTGCCAGTGCAAGCAAAACAGCTTCGTAATATCAGCCAATTAATATTCAGTGATTTTTAATATTCTCCTTGTATTTTAATGATTTACTTACATTTTTATCTATCAGTTTATTTATTTTTTTTATTGCTTTTTATTTTCCCAAAACTGATTTCTTCTTTTACTTACATTTTTATCTATCTGTTTACTTATTTTTTTATTACTTTTTATTTTCCCATAACTGATTTCTTCTTTTACTTACATTTTTATCTATCTGTTTATTTATTTTTTTTATTGCTTTTTATTTTCCCAAAACTGATCTCTTCTTTTACTTACATTTTTATCTATCTGTTTATTTTTTTTTTATTACTTTTTATTTTCCCATAACTGATCTCTTCTTTTACTTACATTTTTATCTATCTGTTTATTTATTTTTTTATTGCTTTTTATTTTCCCATAACTGATCTCTTCTTTTACTTACATTTTTATCTATCTGTTTTATTTATTTTTTTATTACTTTTCATTTTCCCATAACTGATTTCTTCTTTTACTTCCATTTTTATCTGTTTATTTTTTATTACTTTTTATTTTCCCGTAACTGATCTCTTCTTTTACTTATATTTTTATCTATCTGTTTACTTATTTTTTTTATTACTTTTCATTTTCCCATAACTGATCTCTTCTTTCTGCATTTTATATTACCCTCTGTTGCTTCCTAATGGAAGCTTTATATATTACCCTCTGTTGCTTCCCTAATGGAAGCTTTTATATTACCCTCTGTTGCTTCCTAATGGAAGCTTTATATTACTTCCTCTGTTGCTTCCTAATGGAAGCTTTTATATTACCCTCTGTTGCTTCCTAATGGAAGCTTTTATATTACCCTCTGTTGCTTCCTAATGGAAGCTTGAATTTCATGTCAGTGGCCCCTATGGTGGGCTTGTTCTCTATGAATGGGGTTCAGCTTCTTAATAATAATAATAATAATAACAATAATAATAATAATAATAATAATTTTGTATAAGGTCCACAATAATATATCAACAGAACGTGAGACTGTATAAAAATGTATAAAAACCTTTCGAACCTTATCGTGGGTTCATCTTCGGTCCAGCTCTGAAGATGAACCCAGGATAAGGTTCGAAAGCTTTTTATATACATTTATACAAAGTGTCACGTTCTACCATTGATATATTATTATTGTGGACCTCATCCAAAATTACTTCTGTTCTGGGCGTTGAGAGTTCTACACAATAACAATAAATAGATAAATAAATAAATAAATAAGTAAATAATAAATAAATAAATAAATAAATAAATAAATAAGTAAATAATAAATAAATTAATAAATAAATGAATAACAGTATTAACAATATTCACCATTAATCTTCATGTACCGGACGAGGTCACTGTAGAAGTCCATTGAGTCGAGGATGACGAGATCACCCCCGCCAGCCCTCCCGCAGATATAGCGCGCCTCGTCCCACGTGGCGTGAAGGACGGGGTCCACGAAAACGCATCTGCCGCCCAGGCTGTCGTATGGGTACTCGCATGGCGTAGGGTATGGTGTTAATGTGGTGTAGTATGGTGTTGTGGTAGGATACGGCCATGTTGTTGTCCATGTTGGGTATGGTGTTGTTGTGGTGTAGTATGGTGTTGTTGTGGTACGATACGGCCGTGTTGTTGTCCATGTTGGGTATGGTGTTGATGTGGTGTAGTATGGTGTTGTTGTGGTACGATACGGCCGTGTTGTTGTCCATGTTGGGTATGGTGTTGATGTGGTGTAGTATGGTGTTGTTGTGGTACGATACGGCCATGTTGTTATCCATGTTGGGTATAGTGTTGATGTGGTGTAGTATGGTGTTGTTGTGGTACGATACGGCCATGTTGTTGTTGTTGGGTATGGTGTTGTGGTAGAATATGGGTATCGAGTTGTTGTGGACCACCATGTTGCGGTTGTAGTATCTGAAATAGCGCAGAGTTTTTGGATTAAATACTTTATATATACAGTATATATATATATATATATATATATATATATATATATATATATATATATATATATATATATATATATATATATATATATATATATATATATATATATATATATATATATCTCTATACATATATATATACATACATACATATATATATACATACATACACATACATATATATATATATATATATATAAATATATATATACACATACATATAATAATACATATACATGAAATCTCATTGTTATATATATATATATATATATATAATATATATATATATATATATATATATATATATATATATATATATATATATATATATATATATATATATATATATATATATATATATATATATATATATATATATATATATATATATATATATATATATATATATATATATATATATATATATATATATATATATATATATATATATATATATATATATATATATATATATATATATATATATATATATATATATATATATATATATATATATATATATATATATATATATATATATATATATATATATATATATATATATATATATATAATATGAAATAGTTATAATAAAGTATAACTGAAACTGATGCACAAAGTATAACTGAAATCTCATTGTAGTTATAATGAAGCTAGTGCAAATGCACATTGAGCTCGAGTTATCGCTGGTAATTAATCCCTTCATCATTTGGTAGTCAACTCCCAACCTACAATTCTGCCATTAGAATTTGGGTGGGGGATTCTTCGCATTTTTTATATATTATTATTGTTTCCCTGACTTTTTTTTATTACTCATTACTGTTTTTGCTATATGAATACATTGAGTGAAAATGAGTCTGGAAGTTGAGTTAGTTTCCTTTTAAATTTTTTTTAGCAAAGTTCTATTATTCCTTTTTTAGCTATTTCTAGCTTGTGAATTATTTTCTATTTTCCATGTGCAAATTTAATTTTTTGAAAGGTGTTTTTACAGAAAAAGGGAAAATTATTGAATCGAAAGTAATGGAACGAAAACAACAATCACTCTAAATAAGTTTCTAAAATGATAGAAATTCGATCATTACAATTATTCTTTTTGTATTTTTGAACCTTATTGAATTAAAATAAATGAACGTATAAAGAACGAATTCCTTTCAATATGCAAGGCTTGCTTTGTAAAAGGTCTTTGGAAAGTATTTTTCCCAATTCGTAGGTCATTTTTTCATCCAGAATCCATGTAGTGAGGTAGTGCCGTCAATGCACCTCATGCGGTACACTGTAGGCATTACTTCTTTGCAGCGTCCCTTCGGCCCCTAGCTGCAACCCCTTTCATTCCTTTTACTGTACCTCTGTTCATATTCTCCGTCTTCCATCTTACTTTCCACCCTCTTCTAACAATTGTCTCATAGCGTAACTGAGAGGTTTTCCTCCTGTTACACCTTTCAAACCTTTCTACCATCCAATTCCGTTTCAGCGCTGAATGACCTCATAGGTGCCAGAACTTGGCCTCTGGCCTGAATTTCATATTCCATTCGATTCCAAAGGCCAAGTGCTGGGACTATGAGATCAGTCAGCGCCGAAAGGGAAATTGAGAGTAAATACGGTTTGAAAGGTGTAACGGGGGAAACCTCAAAGCAGTTGCACTACGAATCAGTTGGAAGGAGAGGAATGAGGAAAGTAAGATGGAAGAAAGAGAATATGAATGGAGGTAGAGCAAAAGGAATGAAAGAGGGTCGCAGCTAGCGGCCTCAGGGACGCCGCAAAGGTGCACTGAACGGAACTACCTCCCTACGTGGATGAGGCAGTTATTAAAATGATCTGAAGTCACAGTTATCAATTAGACTTACGTGGGGTGGACGAGGCAGTTATTAAATTGGTCTGAAGCCATAGATGTTATTAATTAGCCTTACCGGGGGTGGATGAGGCGGTTATTAAAATGCTCTGAAGTCACACAGATATTAACGAGACTTACCTGGGATGGACGAGGCAGTCATTAAAATGATCTGAAGTCACAGATGTTATTAATTAGCCTTACGTGGGGTGGACGAGGCAGTCATTAAAATGATCTGAAGTCACAGAGTTATTAATGAGACCTACCGGGGGTGGTCCAGGTCGAACAGCCTAATTCGTCCTCGCCGTAGGGGCAGTCTCGGTAGCCATCGCAAACCCAGTCTCTCCAAATGCAAGTCCCATCATTGCACTCGAACTGGGTAGAGTCGCAATTGGTAGCGTTGGTCTTGGGAGGTTTGCCCAGCGCTGTAATGGAGGGCGGTTTCTCATCGGATTTGTCTGGATTGTAGACAGAAATATGAGATGCTGAATGCCACTGCTACTGCGTACGTTACTATTATTATTATTATTATTATTATTATTATTATTATTATTATTATTATTATTATTATTATTATTATTATTATTTTTATATTATTATTATTATTATTATTATTATTATTATTATTATTATTATTATTATTATTATTATTATTTTATTCATAAAAATCTCATAATGGCATGTGTCACTACAATGGTGAAGAAATCCACATTGTTGTTATTATTATTATTATTATTATTATTATTATTATTATTATTATTATTATTATTATTATTATTATTAAGGTGAATGTCACAGCTCCTGCATATACTACTTTATTATTATTATTATTATTATTATTATTATTATTATTATTATTATTATTATTATTATTATTATTATTATTCAGAAGGTGAACCCTATTCATATGGAACAAGCCCATCAAGGGGGCCACTGATTTGAAATTCAAGCGTCCGAAGAATATTAAGGTGTTCATTTGAAGTAAGCAACAAAAAGTAACAGCAAGTACCGAAGGAAGGGATCAGTTATTAGAAAAAAAAAATAATTTGACAAATCAAGAATGAAACGGACAAAATTGCAAGTAACTTTTTAAAGCAAAAGAATAGCAGCGGTGGCGATAAAGCTAATAGGAATAATTATAGGAAGATTAGTACAATAGTTTTGTTGTTAGAGAAGAAAACGGAATTTAAAACATAATTTAAACCATATTATAAATCAGTCAAAGCCACGATGCAGACTCAGACCTGTGCATCCGCGTTCGTCTTCTCCGTTGGGGCAATCCTTGTTGCTGTTGCAGATCAGGTTTTTGGCAATGCACGTCCCGTCCCTGCACCGGAAGCTGCCCGGGCCGCAGCCACTTACGGGTAGCGACTCTGAAATGACAGAAATGTGCAGCGTGAAGATTGATGGATTGGTTTGTGGCTATATCACTGGCGTCACGACATGTGGGGTATTGACGGAGTTGTAACATGTTTCTCTCTCTCTCTCTCTCTCTCTCTCTCTCTCTCTCTCTCTCTCTCTCTGTGCGTATATATGAATATATTATACATACACACACATGTATATATATATATATATATATATATATATATATATATATATATATATATATATATATATATATATATATATATATATATATATATATATATATATATATATATATATATATATTTTTTTTTTTTTTTTTCTCTTCTTTTTTTTGAAAAAAGATGAAGAAAGATTAGGTGGAGCAGAACGTGATCAAACCTACCAGAGAAAAGGTGGCAGAGACGTGGAAAAACAGAAGTAGAGACAGAATTCCAAAAGCATGCTGATACAAGGAAGCTACGAACGAATCGTGCAGTCTGTCGGGTTAAGGCATCATTGTTTGTCTCATAAATCCTGCATCGTAATAGTAATACTTTCAAGAGTAATGCAATGAAATTTCTTATTACAATATTTACCAAGAATTCATTTTCTGTCAGCAAGAAGTCATGTGCCTTTTCAGAAAGTGATCTCTCCAATAATTGCGACGCTAGGTTAATGGTATTCTCTTTCGTTGGCAAATCTCTAAATAATGAATTTAAGCCGGTCAGTAAGCCGGTCAGTAATGAGCCCGGAACGGTCATTGAGAACGAATGAGAAGAGACGGTGTGTCCGGTCGTTAATTTATTGAACGGTCAAAGTGGCGGAGGGAATGTGGATAACATTGATCTTTCAGTGTATTTAAAAGGTCGAGTAATATATTAAAGACGTACATTGGTATAGTCAGAGGCCAGTGTAACAGACAGAAAGTAGATCTTGTTATAATACAATATTGCAACAATTGTTACTGTTAATTATTTGGCGAGGTTTATTGGTTAGAATAGCTACAGCTCTGAATGAGGTTTGTGGTTATCTCTCTCTCTCTCTCTCTCTCTCTCTCTCTCTCTCTCTCTCTCTCTCTCTCTCTCTCTCATTATAATATAGATGATGCACAGTGTTCTGTTGTTGAAGTCCCAAATCCGCGTTTCTCTCTCTCTCTCTCTCTCTCTCTCTCTCTCTCTCTCTCTCTCTCTCTCTCTCTCTCTCTCTCTCTCATATTTATATGTATAATGCACTGTATTCCCCTGTTACTGAAATCCCAAATCCGCATCTCTCTCTCTCTCTCTCTCTCTCTCTCTCTCTCTCTCTCTCTCTCTCTCAGCATTATTAATAGAATATTTATAATGCACAATATTCTTTTGTTAAAGTCCCAAATCCGTGTTTCTCTCTCTCTCTCTCTCTATGTCAGTAACGAACCCGACTTTTTAATCCTCTTACCTCCATCAAACAGCAGGCAGCCGATCACTATGAGGAACTTGATCATCATCTTGTGTCACTGTCGTTTCGGGAATAATTCCCAGGGAGGAGGAATCCTGGAAAAGATCACAGTAGATTAGTTGATGATGTTTACGCTGTCATAACTGTTGTGATACGAGTAGGCTATAAGGGCCCTTATTCGGGTTAGGTATTTGGGAAGGAGCCAACTTCCTTCCGTTAACCCCCCTCCCCTCCCCCAAAAACGTTGATTTATCTGGCGAAGCCTCTTAAGAAGATTTTAAGAAAATCACCATTTCCAAAGTCTCTTCCGGCCACGCGGTGTTGTTATAGAGTGAGTCCAGTAATGCGTTCCAGGAACGAGGGCGAGACTCATCGGGCGCTGGAGTGAGGTTCTCGGGCGTTCTTGGTTGTCATTCTGGATGACAACTAGGTCGCGGAGGCGGGTTGTTAATTTATCTGTTGTGATGTGGGACCCAAGCTTGGAGAGGAGGCGCCGAGACAGCGGGCGTCAGAGAAAGATTTGGGTCGGTTTCGATTTTAAATCCAAACGAGTAAGAGCAGGTTAAGGGTACACACACACACACACACACACACACACACACACACACACACACACAGTGCGTGACTACAGATGTTGAAATTTTTCGAAACAAGAGGGGTTTTCAAGTAGCCCAATCGAACGGCAGAAGTAACCGTCAAAAGAGCACAGTTTGTATGTCTCGATGTTTCCTGATGTCCTCCGTGTCTCAATCGTCTTCCGAATGTGAAACTAAGTGTTTGTGAAAGTGGAAATCAGAAGAAATTATTTATTTATTGGAAATGTAATCGCAACAGTTGAGAAGGCACAGTAATTCACTGATGCAAGAAAATCTTACCAACCAGATAGGAAAATTAGAGGAATTATTTACGTAGTGAAAAAGTAATTGCAACGAATTAAAGGTTCAGTCTTAAACAAGTGAAAAAGCAAAGTAATTCACTGATTGACTAAGTAGAGGAAATTATTTATGTCGTGAAAACGTAATTGCAACGAAGCAAGGGTTCAGTCTTAAACAATTGAAAAAGTAAAGTAATTGAAAAAAGTTAAGTAATTCACACTGATGCAAGAAAATCTTACCAACCAGATAGGAAAATTAGAGGAAATTATTGACGTAGTGAAAACGTAATTGCAACGAAGCAAAGGCTCAATCTCAAACAATTGAAAAGGCAAAGGAAATCTTACCAAGGAAATCTTACCAAAAAACGGCAGTTTGTCGCACGGAACCACCAGTGTCGTCTCTACCAGCAAGGAACTCAGGGGGGATGTCTGCCGAACCAGAAACTGTCTTCCTCTTTATAGAGATGCTTCCAAACACGAGTCGGCGTCTCTGTCTCACATCTTATCTCTCCTTTTGAAACGAGACGGAGTTCGTCGAAAGGTTCGAGGCTCTTCAGATGTAAAAAAAATAACATTTCTTATGATTTGATACGTCTGTTGAGTTCGGTTTTTTTGCTGTACAAACAGCGAGATAGCGACGTGTGTGTGTGTGTGTGTGTGTATATATGTGTGTGTTTGTTTGTGTGTGTGTGTATGTATTACTAAAAGGACCTCATTCAAAACTGGATGGTATCTAATGGAGTATTTACTCAGATACTTGATAATGAGGACTGTTTGTCCAAGAGAGCTTGTAACTTTATCTGAATAAATACTCCATTAGATACCATCCAGTTTGAACGTGGTCCTTTCAGTAATTCTACTAATGCACAGAACCATTGTGTATGTGATAAAATTAATATATATATGTATGTATACACATACATAATGTATATACATCCTAACTTTTGCTTCCTCTAACCCTCTGTTCCGCGTCGTTCTGTTACCCTTTGAGATGTTTTCAGTGTATGGGAGATTTATTTTATTGTCAGTCTCTGTTCGTTTATTGTTTGTGGGACCTCTGTCGTAGGTTTTATGAGAATTGCTGATGTCTTTCTGGATCATGTTTGCGGGGTAGAATAAGTGCTCCAGGTGTTGAAGGTATTCTCTCTTTCATGCTTGAAGATACCCTTATGAACATGTCGTAAATGAACCCTTATGAACATGTAAATGAAACTGAAATACCAGCTTCCTTCTCTCTCTCTCTCTCTCTCTCTCTCTCTCTCTCTCTCTCTTTAATACGTAGACTCAAGTAAATTTTTAAAAAATTCTCTCTCTCTCTCTGATTACGTAGACTCAAGTAAATTTTTGAAAATAATTCTCTCTCTCTCTCTCTCTCTCTCTCTCTCTCTCTCTCTCTCTCTCTCTCTCTCTCTCTCTCTCTCTTAGTTTAATACGTAGACTCAAGTAAATTTTGAAAATAATGATTGAGACTCAAGTAAATTTTTGAAAATGATTACGTAGACTCAAATAAATTTTGAAAATAATTTCTCTCTCTGATCTCTCTCTCTCTCTCTCTCTCTCTCTCTCTCTCTCTCTCTCTAAGTTTACTACGTAGACTCAAAGTAAAGTTTTGAAAATAATTCTCTCTCTCTCTCTCTCTCTCTCCTCTCTCTCTCTCTCTCTCTCTCTCTCTCTCTCTCTCTCTCTCTTACTACGTAGACTCAAGTAAATTTTTAAAAAATAATTGATCTCTCTCTCTCTCTCTCTCTCTCTCTCTCTCTCTCTCTCTCTCTCTCTCTCTCGCTACAAGGGGGTATCCGTCAGGAATTACCAGTGTCGTAATTAACCCCCATTTTTTTTTATTTACAAGGTTAACCCGACAAAAAAAAAGTTAAACGCGTTAATTAAATAGTGTTTTAAAAAAAAGTTCAAAGCAACGAACTAATTTTGGTAAAAAAGCTAAATACAGTAACTGAATCATTTTCTTAACAGTTTTTCCTTCAAGGAAAATATCTCGTTAACCTTTTATTCACGGCAATGTCTGCACACGTGGCTCGGTGCTCGGTACCACCAAGGGCGTTGCTGGTTTATTTTATTTTATTTTATTTTAATTTTTTTTTTAAAGATTGTCTCGTTATCTATTGCTGTTTTTCCGTATTGATAGACTTATCACATCGCCATTGTTCTCCTGTTATCGCAAAGAAGCTCTCAGACTCTCGTCGAGTGCCAATGGCGGTAGAGACATCATCTCCCATCACTTGAGATGGAGTGGGATCAGGCAGTGAGTGGGAGATGAAACTGAAGTGGAAGTGGGGAGAAGAAGTGGGATTGGAAGATTAACGCGAGAAGAAAGTGTAAGGGGAAGAGAAGGTGAGGGTTGGAAGAGGGGGGAACAGGAGAGTTGAAAGTGGAAAGTGAAGTGGGAACGAGAGAGGAAGGAGAAATTGAAGTGTGAATGAGAGAGAGAGAGAGAGAGAGAGAGAGAGAGAGAGAGAGAGAGAGAGAGAGAGAGAGAAAAGAGGTACTTAGGGATTGGGAGAGGAAAATTGGGTTGAAAAGAAATAATGGTATAAAAGATATTGGGGAAGGAAAATGGGTGGGTGAGAGAGAGAGAGAGGAGAGAGAGAGAGAGAGAGAGAGAGAGAGAGAGAGAGAGAGAGACCTTACCTTACCTTACCTTACCTTACAGTTCGTTCGGCTTGCCTCAGGTCCCTCAGTGTGAGGCACCTCTGATGTCTACCAGAGAATTGCTAATGCATCTCCCGGTATATTTTGCATCTTCCAGTCTTGGATGGTCTGGGATGCATCTTAGATATTTGTCGAGCTTATTCTTAAACGCACCTACGCTCACTCCTGATATGTTTCTCAGATGAGCTGGTAGCGCATTGAATAGACGCTGCATTATCGATGCTGGTGCGTGGTGGATTAATGTCCTGTGTGCTTTCCTTAGTTTTCCTGGTATAGTTTTGGGCACCGTTAATCTACCTCTGCTTACTCTTTTTGATATTTTTAGCTCCATGATGTTTTCAGTAATTCCTTCTATCTGTTTCCATGCCTGGATAATCATGTAGCGTTCTCTTCTCCTTTCAAGACCGTATAAATTTAAGAATTGTAGAGTTGGGGAATAAATAATAAATGGCCTTGTGAGAATTTTCGTATCATATGTATCTGAAATAACAATTTTTTCTTTCCTTTAAACCGAATGAATTTTGAACTGTTAAAATTACAGTCAGTTTGGTTGTAATTTTAGTAATTTGGGTTGGGAGAATTATCTTGGTTGGTAGTGAAGACTGGACGGAATTGCGCCATTTCCTTATTATTCCTTATTTTTGTTACTTTCTTTTTCGTAAGTAGTTTTTATTCTAGTATGTAATTCCTCTTTATTTATTTCTGATCATTGCTATAACAAAAGTTTAATTATATTTTTTAGTTTTCGGTAAAAGAAAACTATTGTCTGTCCGTCCGCACTTTTCTGTCCGCTCTCAGATCTTAAAAACTACTGAGGCTAGAGGGCTGGAAATTGGTATGTTGATCATCCACCCTCCAATCATCAAACATACCAAATTGCAGCCCTCTAGCCTCAGTAGTTTTTATTTTATTTAAGGTCAAAGTTTGCCATAATGGTGCTTCTAGCAACGATATAGAATAGGCCACCACCTGGCCGTGGTTCGAGCTTCCTGGGCCGCGGCTCATACAACATTATACTGAGACCACCGAAAGATAAGATCTATTTTCGGTGTCCCTGATTATACGCTGTACAGAAAACCCGATTGCCCTGAAGAAACTTCAGCGCTTTTTTTACGTGATACATATTAATCCTTCAATTTAATTTTACTTCCCAGATATATTTCCCTCCAAGACAGAGACTGAGTCTGTGAATTCCAAAATGCTACTAAAGGTATTTCTACCATAAACTTAACTTTTTCAGTTCGGAGGAATATTGAAATGCTTCGGCATCGATGACGTATGTTTGTTGCTGCATCAGTTAACCTTATTAAGCGATGAATCAGGTCAATCATGCAGTCAATCAGTCAGTCCATCAGTCACTTAATTAGTGTTTTGTTGACGTCTGTTTTCGTTGGACCTGATGGTACGAATTGCGATTTTCCTCTGTAGTGTCGTCAGTGCACTTCGCGGGGTGCACTGTAGGCATTACTAAAGGTTCTTTGCAGCGTCCCTTCTTTAGGCCCCTAGCTGCAACCCCCTTTCATTCCTTTTACTGTACCTCCGTTCATATTATCTTTCTTCCTTCTTGCTATCCACCCTCTCCTAACAATTATTTCAGGGTGCAACAGCGAGGTTTTCCTCCTGTTACACCTTTCAAACCTTTCACTCTCAATTTCCTTTCCAGTGCTGAATGACCTCATAGGTCCCAGTGCTTGG
This sequence comes from Macrobrachium rosenbergii, assembly GCF_040412425.1. Taxonomy (NCBI): domain Eukaryota; kingdom Metazoa; phylum Arthropoda; class Malacostraca; order Decapoda; family Palaemonidae; genus Macrobrachium; species Macrobrachium rosenbergii. The sequence goes on from NC_089771.1 coordinate 30,068,493, forward strand.
CCTCTTTTGGCCTAAACTCTATATTCCATTCCATTCCTCAGTAATGGAGAAAAATTTTGCAGAGTAAAAGGGTCACTTCTTAAAGTCAGAGTAATGAGGACGATTGTAGTGGTAATTTTAAGTGAATTTTTTTGAGGCATTTGTGATTATTGATTTGAATAATCCTGGTAGTTTGTACATCTACATGTGTGTTGATAAGTAGCCAAATTATTTTGATTTTTCTAGTTGCCAGTACTGGACACATTCCGTTCTTACCGCCACATTAATTGCTAACAGTGATTCTCTCTCTCTCTCTCTCTCTCTCTCTCTCTCTCTCTCTCTCTCTCTCTCTCTCTCTCTCTCTCTCCCAGTCAAGATGTGATAATTCAGTCATTTGTGGGAATACACTCAACATGAGATTGAGTCTCTCTCTCTCTCTCTCTCTCTCTCTCTCTCTCTCTCTCTCTCTCTCTCTCTCTCTCTCTCCAATCAGGAGGTGTTAATTCAACCATTTATCGAAATTCATTCAACTTGCGAGTGACGTGAGTTGATGTATTCAGTTGAATAATTAATATGGTATCGTAATGCTCACTTATTAATTAATTTAAGCAACTCAGCATTAGATCCTGGGGTAGCTCAGAAAACGTCGGCGTTAGATCCTGGGGTAGTTAAGAGAACGTACTTAATGATAGAAGAAGAAAACAAAGAAATGGACTCATGCTATCAGTGGATAGGTTGTATCAGTGAAGAGACAACAAATGCTAACACTAAGATCTGATTCGGGGAAAAGATCTCAAAGAAAAGATCTTATTTAAAGATCTGAATGAAAAGACCTTATTCAAAGATCTTGATGAAAAGATGTCATTCTAAGATTTACTGAAAAAGATCTCATTCAAAGATCTCAATGAAGAGATCTCATTCTAAGATCTTACTGAAAAAGAGCTCATTCAAAGATTTTACTGAAAAGATCTCATTCAAAGGAAAGATCTTATTCAAGAGAAATAATGTTATTCAAAGATCTTAACAAGAAGATCTTATTCAAAGAAAAGTTCTTATTCAGAGAAAAGTTCTTAATGAAAAGATCTTAATGAAACGATCTTATTCAAAATCTCAATGAAACGATCTTATTCAAAGATTTTAATGAAACGATCTTATTCAAAGAAAAGACCTCATTCAAAGAAAAGATCTTATTCAGAGAAAAGATCTCATTCAAAGGAAAGATCAAATTCCAAGAAAAGATCCCCTTAAAAGAAAAGAACAGATTCGACGAAAAGATCGTATTCCGGCACCAAAAGGACTCTCTCTCTCTCTCTCTCTCTCTCTCTCTCTCTCTCTCTTGCCTTCATCAACAAAAGTACCCTCTGGTGGTCAATGAAAGTCAGTGAAAGTTTTAGGTGGTCAAAATAAAAAGGATGTAATTGGTGATTAGGGTCAGTAAAAGGGTCTCAAGTGGTCACTGAAGATTTCAAGTAAAGGGACTCATTTAGCGAGTCCTCCCGTAGGGGGATAGTGCCGTCAGTGCATCTCGCGCGGTGCACTGTAGGCATTACTAAAGGTCCTTTGCAGCGTCCCTTCGGTCCCTACCTGCAACCCCTTTCGTTCATTGTCTTTCTATATTCTCCATTCCATTCCTCATTGAGCTAGACAAATATAGGTTTCAGAATGTTCAAAGAAAACGTCGTGTATGGCCATTGAGGGATTATAAGTTTTTGAAAGGGTTTAAGTAAAAAAAAAATTTAAGTGGTCTTTGATAGTTTGGCGAACGTCAGATCTGAAGTGGTCGACCAGAGAACCTTGTTTGGTCAATTAAAATTGCCTCAGTCATATGAAAAATCAAAAGGGTTTGGCCTATTCTGTGTTCTCCCATTTATAATCATTTCCTTTCGCTCCCTCTGAGGTATTTTGTAGTGAATACTGTCTCATTTAAGCTGGGTAACTGGTTAAGTTCTCTTCTGCTGTAGTGACAAAACTGTAGTTTTATACATGTAAGTGTTTTTGTAAATACTACGGACATAATCCTACTTTCAGGATATGTGCTAAAACCAGGTCATACAAAGAAAAGGATTACCAAAAGAGGATTGACAAAACTGTAGTTTTATACATGTAAGTGTTTTTGTAAATAATACGGACGTAATCCTACTTTCAGGATATGTGCTAAATCAAGTCATACAAAGGAAAGGATTGCCAAAAGAGGAGTAACTCCTTCTCATTTTGCATAACGGACGAATTGTGAGCCAGCAGTTGGCAATCCATTTCTTTTCATAGATGCCCCCTCCCCCGTCCCCATAGCCTTTCTGACCTACTTTTGTTTTGAACATGACTTATCTATGCTGAGTTGTCTGTGTTATCTCCTCGCATCACTCTGGATGATAAGACTAAACTGTCCGTCTGCACTTTTTTCTCCGCCCTCAGATCTTAAAAACTACTGAGGCTAGAGGGCTGCAAATTGGTATGTCGGTCATCCACCCTCCAATCATCAAACATACCAAATTGCAGCCCTCTAGCCTCCGTAGTTTTTATCTTATTTAAGGTTAAATTTAGCCATGATCGTGCGTTTGGACCGCTATAGGTATCAACAACACAGGCCACCACCGGGCCGTGGATGAAAGTTTCATAAGCTGCTGCTGAGAGTTTCATGGGCCGTGGCTGAGAGTTTCATACGGCGTTATACGCTGTACAGAAAACTCGATTTCGCCGAATACTGCACATTTTCTACTTGTTAGAATTTATATTCACCTTTGTTCAGTGTTATCAGTGTCAATTCGCCACCGTGTTATGGTTTTAGAGGTCTCAATAATGCTATCTGTCAAGAGCTTCTTGATAATATGTCACCACCACTCTTGTGCTCAGTGTTGATGCCACGTTCTGCAATTCCACAGATTGTGTGAAATCCCGAAACCAGTAGTATCAGTTAGCTAAATCAGGCCTACGTCTTAATTCCAGACTGATTCATTTATGTATTTACCGAACGATGGAATGTGCATCGTTTGAAAGGCCCCGTATGGGGTAGTGCGTCAGTGCACCTCATGCGGTGCACTGTAGGCATTACGTAAGGTTCTTTGCAGCGTGCCTTCGACCCCTAGTTGCAACCTCTTTCGTTCCTTTTACCGTACCTCCTTTCATATTATCTTTCTTCCGTCTTGCTTTCCACCCTCTCCTAACAGTTGATTCGTAGTGCAACTGCTTTGAGGTTTTCCTCCTGTTACACCTTTCAAACCTTTTTAATTTCAGTTTTCATTTCAGCATTGAATGACCTCATAGGTTCCAGTGCTTGGCCTTTGGCCTAAATCCTATATTCAACTCAATCATTTGAAAGGGGAGTTTTTCAGCAATTTTATCAGAGCTCTTGATTTTGCCGCCTTATCGTCTAGATATCTTTTTCCTAAAATTGTCGTCATTATATTATTAATATTATTGACATATCATATAGCAATGTCCTAATATCATAACTCCTTTATTTTTTATTATATGCATGACACTTGTTAAGTAGGTACCTTGGTATTTTGTGGCTTCATTCCCCAAATATTTTCAAAATATAAATTTCTAAAGTTCACAGTTCAAGATCACAGTTCTGATGATTTTGCTGAATTCCAATTTTCGCTCCATTTTTTCATTCCCCTTTTTATCATGATTCCTCTCTATGCCTTGATCAGAAATGGGTAAGGATGTGAAGAATAAGAATATTCATAGACATCAAGATATAATTTTTTTCCTTTGGGAATATGACGTATAAAACATTTTCATTTGATTTTTGTGTTCTAGTTTCATATCTGTTCTGTGGTAACCGCGAGTGCCTTGTAAATATTTTGCGTAACTTAATATTTGACAAATAGCCTTGAATATTGTCTCTGTTATGAAGTCTTGACGTGGATTTGTCATAATAAGAGCATTCCAACGCTTTACATTCAAGATTAGTCATTGAAACGTATGATACTGAGTTGTCCCTTGACTACAGAATTAACCTTTTGTATAAATCTACTTCGCTATCTCATAGAATATGCGCTTGAGTTGTCTAGTAAAAATACCTCTCTCTCTCTCTCTCTCTCTCTCTCTCTCTCTCATCTCTCTCTCTCTCTCTCTCTCTCTCTCTCTCTCTCTCTCTGTATCATTGATTTAATTTTCTTTAATAAGTGAAGGTCGTTGCGTTCTTTGTTATGGTAGTTTCATAATTATGTTTTGTCACTTGCACGTAGCTGACCTTGAAAATTCACCTTGCTTCAGGGAGATAACATTAGAGCGCGAAATAAATTCCTTTTAACTTTGTCGTTCACCCGCATGGCTAGCCCAGCGTGTTAACTGTCATTTCTCTCTCTCTCTCTCTCTCTCTCTCTCTCTTTGTATCATTGATTTCATTTTCTTTTATAAATGAAGGTCATTGCCATATTTATTACTCGTCGTTTCGTAATTATGTTTCGAAAATTCCACCTTGCTTCGGGGAGCTAAAATTAGAGCGCGAAATTAAATTCTTTTTAACACTGTCGTTCACCCACATGGTTACCACGCCGTATTAACTGTCATGCCTCAGAACTTCAATATCATGTAAACCCTCGCTTTTATTAGAAAATTCATTATAGATTTAATATCTTGAACAGTATAATTAATATGTGACATTTAATAGTCGTTGCTCGTATACAAGAATTTTAAATAACTTTTGCTTGAGATGACAGATATTGTAGAAATGTTCTGTCTCCCAGAAACACTGGACTGATTACTCGATTTTTTTTATGTATACGTATACTAGTTGTATTCATATGAACAAAGTTTTGAAATTGAAACCACATATTATCCTTGCTTCTTAATTTTGCTTAGTGACAAATTAAAGTTGCTGATCTTTTTGCGATAGATACTTTATCATTATTATGTAGTAGATAGACCTATTTCATGTGGAACAAACCCATCTAGGCCCATTGACTTGAAATTCAAGCTTAAAAGAATATAGTGTTCATTAGGAAAGAAACAGAGGAAGTAGAGGAAATACAGAAAGAAAAGTCCACTTATTGAAAAAAAAATTAAATTAATGGTTCATATGTAGATGAAAATGTATTAAAGTGAAAGGGGAATAGTATTAGGGTAGTAATGCATTGCATCTTCGCTTGAAGATGCAACACGTTCACTTCGGCTATAGCTCATTTCACTTCCAGTAACATGAACTAGTTTTTCTGTCCGCCCTCAGATCTTAAAAACTACTGAGGCTAGAGGGCTGCAAATTTGTATGTTGATCATCACCTCAATCATCAACGTACAAAATTGCAGCCCTCTAATCATCAATTTCACAAAAAATTTTATGTAAGGTTAAAAGTTAGCAATAATCGCGCTTCTGGCAAAATAGCGTTAATCTTGAAGTGTCTGCAAAACAGTGTTGTTATCTTGAAGTTTCTGCAAAACTAGTATTTTCATCTTGAATGTGTGCCAAAGAAAGGTCGTTGAAGTAAAAGAATTCTCTTAGAATAAACCCTTAATGAGACGGAGCAAGACAGAGAGAGAGAGAGAGAAGAGAAGAAGAGAGAGAGAAGAGGAAAATTGACAAAGAGAGGGAAACTGTTGACAAAAACATTGTTCCGCCATCAGACAAATTGGTTAAATTCTCTTTGTTAAGAAAGAGTGCCTTAGAGAAGTGTGGTTTAATAAGAGGAATGATGAACATAGAGAGTACTGGAAGTAATATGTAATCTATATGGAAACCGCCATTACCAGCAGGAATTGGAGCAGTGGGAGAAAATAATTTTATTTAAATAATAAGAGTTATGTAAAAGAGACACCTCAAGTGGTGCACTGTAGGCATTAGTTTGAGGTCTTTGCAGCGTCCCTTCGACCCAAGCTACAACCTCTTTCATTTCTTTTACTGTACCTCCGTTCATATTCTCTTTCTTCCATCTGACTTTCCACCCTCTCTAACAGTTGTTTCAGTGCTGCACCTGGAGTTTCCTCCTGTTACCTTTCAGACCTTCTTACTGTCAGTTTCTCTTTCAGCACTGAATGATCTCTCATATGTCCAGCGCAGGCCTTTGGACTAAATTCTATATTCTATTGTACAATTATTCAATAATAGTAATCTCATGTGTAGTGATTTGTACCGTATCAATTAAGTAAATAAGATTTTAAGTAAATAAGATTTTAAGTAAATAAGATTTTATGACAAAGTTATCCAGGTTTACTAAAGTGACCTTTTCAGTAGGCTAAGTTGAGACTAAATGAAGGTGGACCCTTTCTCATTGATAGTTCATTTATATATATAGGTTTATATTAAATGAAGTGGACATACTGTTTATAATATGATAGTTCATATATTTATATAATTATATATATATATATATATATATATATATATATATATATATATATATATATATATATAATGGCCAAAAACATCCTTAAGTTAATATATATATATATTGCTGAAACATCAGTTAAAAATCATTGTAGTGCAAGTACTTGCATTTTGGTTTGCAAGTTTAGTAGAGATTTACAACAACAATAATAATAATAATAATAATAATAATAATAATAATAATAATAATAATAATAATAATAATGGATTTAATAATAATTTTAGTGGAGTAACAGTGAATTATATCTTATAAGATCTCTCTTCTCTCTCTCTCTCTCTCTCTCTCTCTCTCTCTCTCTCTCTCTTTAGTTTTCTGTAAAGAAAACTATTGTTTAACCTTTGTCTGTCCGTCCACTTTATTCTGTCCACACTTTTTCTGTCACCCTCATATCTTAAAAACTCCTGAGGCTAAAGGTTTGTAAATTGGTATGTTGTCATCCACCTTCAATCATCAGACATATCAAATTGCAGTCTGTAAGGCTCAGTAGTTTTTATTCTATTTAAAAGTTAAAGTTACCCATAATTGGAATGGCGGCGAAATAGGACAAGTCCACCACCGGGCCATGGTTAAAGTTTCATGGGCGCAGCTCGTCATCATTTGCAGAGACCACCGAAAGACAAATCTATACCGGTGGCCTCGATTATACGCCAGCGGCTGTACAGAAAACTCGATTTCGCCGAAGAACCTTCAGCGCATATTCCTTGTTTTGAATCGCTACTAGTACCATTCGAAATAACTTTCGGTGATTGCCGTTATTTATTCATCGGAAAAATGTCGTTCTTGGAAATTAACTCGGAGGGAACGCCATCTCTTGGCTGGGGGATTTGTAGCTCATTAAAATAAATGGGATGTGAGTTGACTTTGACGGTTACCTGCTAATCAAGTACTTGCTGATATATATGGCGGATATTTAAAAAAAAAAGTATTTATATCATGTTTAAGTTTGGTTTTAGCATACACATGTATGTATGCATATATATGTATATATATATATATTTATTTATGTATGTATTATATATGTATGTATACTTTATACATTTATTTATTTATTTATTTATTTATCTATATATATACATGTGTATTATATATACTCATATATATATATATATATATATATATATATATATATATATATATATATATATATATATATATATATATATATACTAATACATATATATAAAAAGTAGAATAAATTTCCCAATTCTTTAGCAGCAGTGAAAGTTAAAAGAACAGAACTGTAGTTAGGACACTCAGTCGGTGCTTTTCTGAAAGAAACCCCTTCAGTACTTGAACTGGTTCATTATGATCTCCATGTTATACCTCATCTGTTTTGAGAACGTAAAATACGCAACACAGGGCACAGGATTAATTAAAGGGACCGCTGTCGAAAATAAAAGAAATAACTGAAGAATCAGAGCTGGAAAGCACGACCTTTTGATCCGTTGAATATTTATCATAGACCTGTCAAAACGGAAGAGACCAGGATTGCTGGGTGGGCTGAAGTTGTTGAAAATTGCATTGGCAAATGGACGACATTTTTATCTATACAAAAGGTGAGGTCTGCATATAGATTGCCTCCCAGAACGAGTAAATGGTCGACTTGGTAGAGGTGGGTTGATATCGATTCTAATTACAAATACCTCTGTGATTTGTAGGTAGGAGTCGGTGTCAACTTATTCCTCTCTTGATGGCCGTGTGGTTTAAGACGCGTCACTGTAGTCCTGAGTTCTTGTCTTCCGTGGTTCGAGCCCACGAGACGACGAACTTATTATCAACTAAGAAATTTCCCTTCGGGTAACATATATGAAAAGATATTATTTGCGAGGTAGAGTGAATTGAATATTAAAAGACGTTTGTAGCTTAATGCTTGTGTGTTTTTATATTTATACAAATATATATATATATATATATATATATATATATATATGTATATTTATTATGTATATGTATGTATATATATATACATATACATATATATATATATATATATATATATATATATATATATATACTATATATATATATATATATATTTAAGATGAATGCTGCCTCAGTTGAATTATCTAAAGTATTCACTCATTATATATCATGTAATATTTATTCATGCTTTAACACAAAAATCTGGAGTAGACAACTCCGCAATAAAAAAAAAAGGATGTCTTTGATTTTCGGGTTAGCAAAAATCAAGGGCCGATTCTTTAAATAAAGAACGGAAGACAAATTCAAGGTTAATTGAGACTGACAATTACCACTTATAAAAGCTTCATCTTTTTTTTTTTTTATGGGTGTGAAATAAACCTATCTGGACGAAGTGTTGGTATTCTGGATTTTTTTTTTTATTACATTTTGGCATTCTTGATTTTTGTAATGAGACTGGAATTAAGTAAGCTAGCAGCATAAGTTAAAGTATTAGTTTTCTGTAAAAGAAAACTTTGTCTGTCCGTCGGCACTTTATTCTGTCCGCACTTTTTTTTCTGTTCGCACTTTTTTTTCTGTCCGCACTTTTTCTGTCTGCTTTCTGATCTGAAAAACTACTGAGGGTAGTGGGCTGTAAATTGGTATGTTGATCATCCACCCTCCAGTCATCAAACATACCAAATTTCACCCCTCTAGCCTCAGTATTTTTTATTTTACTCAAGTTTAAAGTCAGCCATAATCGTGCTTCTGGTAACGACATCTAAGGATAGCCCATCACCGGGCCGTGGTTAAAGTCTCATGGGCCGCGGCTCATACAGCTTCATACCGAGACCACAGAAAGATAGATCTATTTATAGTGGTCTTGATTATACGCTGCACAGAAAACTCGAAATAACTTTTGAAAGCTTTATACAAAGCAACAGTTTTATTGGTATCGCTTCAGCGACACCAAATTGGTAGTGGTCGTTGAGTAATTGAAATACGACAAGCAATTACCGCAGAGTTTCGAGAACCGTCACAAAGAGAGAGAGAGAGAGAGAGAGAGAGAGAGAGATTAGTTTTATTCAGGGTGATAGAATAGATCTAGTAGAAATGACTGGCATGAGAATATCAACGTCGAGTTAGGGGGGTTTTTTATTTAGGGTAATAGACTAGATCTAGTAAAATGACTGGCATGAGAATATCAACGTTCGAGAGAGAGAGAGAGGTTTTTTTATTCAGGGTGGTAGAATTGATCCAGTAGAAATGACAGCCATGCGAATATAAACACACACACACATACACCCAGAGAGAGAGAGAGAGAGAGAGAGAGAGAGAGTGTGTGTGTTAGTCAGTCATGCAGTGGGGGTTATTTGAAAAATTCATATTAAACCGTGTTATGAAACCCGCGGTATTTATTAATATGCTTCTGGGGAACTATGTGATCATAATAACGAATAAAAATTTTTTTGATGTACATTAATTCAGTTAGATTAGTAATTCATGAATGCATAGCTTTAATAGCATCGCATTTTGAGCTAAAACTTGTATTTGATGGTGTTTTTTGTTGTTGGTGTAGCCTAAGGGAAGAAAACCTTCATTTAGTAACGAAAATGTGAATGTATCTTTGAAATGTCTTTGTCATAATTATCACTACTTAAGAAATTTACTGTTCATCTTTTTCAGTTTTAGTTTAGAAATTTACCGTTATTTTTCCAGTTTTAATTAAGAAATTTGCTCTTTGTGTATTTTAGTTTTAATGAAAAAATTTACCGTTTTTATTTTCCAGTTTCAATTAAGAAATTTACCATTATATTTCCAGTTTTAATTAAGAAATTTGCTGTTTCTCTTTTTTAGTTTTAATTTTAAAAATTTACCTTTTTATTTTCCATTTTTAATTAAGAAATTTACCGTTATTTTTCCAGTTTTAATTTCTTAATCAACAGTTGATTCATAGTGCAACTGCTTTGAGGTTTTCCTCCCGTTACACCTTTCAAACTTTTACCGTCAGTTTCCGTTTCAGCGCTGAATGACCTCATAGGTCCCAGCGCTTGGCCTTTGTCCTAAATTCCACGTTCAGTTCAATGCAACATACACATAAATTTAGGATTCTTTTCCAGGTCAATAAAACTCCCTCCGGTATTATATTCGTTTATTTGTCCCCATTTTTTCAGTCACATTACAAGAAGATCATCAATTTCTCCAGGTTCTCGATACAATGCACAATAATCGTATCCAGAACCCGGGTGGTATCATGCCTCATTATAATGCTGGGCATGGCAATCTTCGTTATAGCATTGTACAGGTTTTCAAGTAAAAAATGAACTGGATATTTCACTAAACAGGTGATTTTTAGAAAGCTACAGTAATTACCTGTAGTTTTCAACAGGTATCGCGCTTCATCATATGCATTGTACACGTTACACATCATTATACTCTAGTGTACAGGTATATGATGAAATGGGCAGTAGATTAATGCACTCAATATTGACCGTATTTTCGTGTATTGGTTGTAGCATAAGGACTCAAAATTACAATTGAAGACGATTCTTATAAAATATTGATTGATGGTTATGAATGAGAGAAGTTAATTAAGGGAATTTCTGTCAGTTCTGAGAAAAGGTTTTATTTTCATTATATGGAATAATATAGGGACGGGTTAGTTTAAAAAATAAAAGAGGTTTTTTATGGAAGTGATAAATCTTACGTTATGGTGACAAACGAAAAAGCAGGCTTGGTTTGAAAAGAAGAAAATATATTATAAGGCAGACAAAGATTTTGTATTTCAATAACTGTTTAATTGAACAGGCTAGGTTTGAGAAGGAATGGTTTTAAGGCTGCCAAAGAATGTGGGCTAAAATTTAGAAATGTGTTTACATTGGGTTAACAAAGGTTGCTTTAGGTTGACAGCTGTTATGGCATAGAGAACAGTTAGATCATATTTAAAAGTGTTTCATGTTGTAGTTGAGATAGGAATCTATTTGAGAAAATAATGAAGATACCAAATTGGATTAAGAAGCTGGTGATAAGGTGATGCAAATCAGATTAATTAAGTAATATTGAAGGTACCAGTTTGTTTAATTAAGCTGGCGATAAGTCGATTCAAATCTGACAGTAATTAAGCAATAATGAAGGTACCAACTTAGTTAAAGAAGTTGGTGTTAAGTTGATGCAAATCAGACATTAAGTAGATAACAGGTTAGCTTAAAAAATCATTGGTTTGTAATTTGGGTTGAAAGAGGTTGGTTGACATAATTTACTGTACAATAAAACAAGTTCTGTTAAAAGATAGGTTGACAGAGGTTGATACTTTTCAGACAATGACCAATAGACAAATTAGATATAAAATTGGTTGAAGGAAAGATGGCTGAAACATTTTATGGAAAGATGAATGGGAACTTTAAGTTAAAAAAAAAAAATTTTCTGTAGAAAGGTTGTTGTTTTAACTCTTATGGAGTAACAGTTTTGCAGGGCAGTTTTTTTTTTTTAATTTTGCTCGATGCTGCTTGTCAGAAAAATGACATAAGAAGAAAGGCACCTACAGTAAGGAGAAAGATATTTTCTTTTAAAAGACATTGCTGGCTTTTATGTAGAAATGTTTCCAGTCATATTTTAAATAGGTATCGAGGTCTTTTAAGTTTTTTTTCCTGAAAGATCCGAATGTTTGTATATAAATGTATTTTTTTCGGGTGGTCACTGAAAAGTTACTCTTAAAATTCCTGTGTTCATTTTGTGGTTAATATCTGCTTGTCTTTGTGAATGATTAATGATTAGTTCATTGAGGCTTTAATACCTTGTAAGCAATTGAATAATTTTAATTATATATATCTCCTAGAATATTCCTCGTAGCAGTAAGCGAGATGGCATTTACTTCGTGCTTGCCTAGAATGATTATTCTTAACTCTGATACGTCTGAAGATTTTTTATTTTTACATTTTTTTACACTTGTTAAAGTATTTTTACACTTGTTACCATGGACTTATGCAGACTTATAGGAGCATGCATGAATATCCTTGCATACATACACACAAACGTATGTGTACACACACATATTTAGCATGCGTGTGTTTTTGTAAATATGCGTACGTATATGCATGCACGCTCGCGCGCATGAAATTGGTACAAATACGCGTATCATTGGATTTTCATTTAACGCGGACCTTGTAAAGTAATCCTGATTGTATTCGTTCTTTCTTTGTAATTGTTTATTTATGAAAGCTATTTATTTCTGAGTTTACTGATAAAAAAACCTATTGTTTACGATTATCTATCAACGAGTTTACGGTCAGAATCGTATCGCCTGCGACATTGTAAAAAGTTTTATCGTTTACGGAAAACTCCCATTGACGGAAAATCCTTCAGCGCGACCTTCTACGTACTACAGATTCCACTTACGAATTAAAACAAGGAAAATGATGAAAGCGTGAGAAAGTGAAAGCGGAAAATAACGGCGAAGCTTTTTGCTTTTCCACTTGGAGCTTCCAGCCACAGCCCGTCATCGGCCTCTCGAGTGCATTGTTTTTCTTTCCCCTTTTTTGTAACTTTCTATTTTCCTTTCGGCGTCGGCTTCTCTCTCTCTCTCTTTCTCTCTCGAGTCCGTTTCATCTCTCGAGGGTTCGGGAGAGACAAAAGGAAGCGAATGGAGACTTTAAAAAAAAAAAAAACGACAAAATGCCCCGAATGTTTTCTCTCATGCATATTTTCCACCGTGACTGGAAGCGGAAATGGAAAATCTTCTGGAATGGCGCAGGTGACGCTGGAAAACCCAACCCCCCCCTTCCTCTCCATTCCAGGACGGTTCTCGTCCTCGCATCTGGTTCAACTGGTTCACACCAATACCAGTTGAACCGGTTGTCTTCGGAGAACCGGTTTAGCGAAGAATACAAAGATACGGCTAAGTGTCTGTATCAGATAAGACGGGAAACTCCCCAATTTCCGCTTATCTGCATACGATTCAATTAGTGTTCGTTAGCTCCGATTTGCCTGGCTTTGACAAAGAAGCCTCAAGTGTCTTTGTTTTGTTTTATATTGTTTTGTTTCACTGTTTGTGCATGCGTGGAAAGACTCGGTTCTTACAGCAAGTGGTACGAAAACTTCCTGACTCTTTTTTTATTGTTTTTACGTAACTTTTCCTCCTCGTCCTCTTGGCTTCCCTCTCTCGTTAAGAAAACTTGTTTTGTTTCTGTTTGTAGCACCAGAAAAGTTGCCAGTTTCTCTCTTTTCAGACTTCTCTCTAAAGGTTGCCAGTTTCTCAATTTTTCCGACTTCCCTCTTGAACAATGACGCAGTTGTTGTTTTACGTCTTGAAAGTTTATATATATTTCTTTTTTCTTTTTTTTAGCTTTTCGGGTTATTTCATTGTGTTTCGGTCTGGTATCTGGTATCAAAGGAATTTTTTTTTTTTACTGAAGAAAGCTATTGAATTTTGCATTCTGGAACTTCTGTGCAAAGAAGTATTTCTTTACTTAGGCTAATTCTCTTATTTTGCATTTTACATTACCGTTCAGAAAATAATTTGGTGCTAACTTTAGGTCTTCAGATTACTGTTCGTTTTAATTATCATAAGATAATGTATCACTTAGAAAAAATTTTTGAGATAATGTATTACTTAGAAAAAAATTTAAGGTAATGTATCACTCAGAAAGAAAATGTTAAGGTAAGGTATCACTTAGAAAAAAAAATGTTAAGATAACGTATCACTTAAAAATATGTCAAGATAATATATCACTTAGAAGAAAAAAAAATGTTATAATGTATCACTTAGAAAAAAAATGTTAACTTTAACTTGAATTCAATCCTCCAGTAAGTCAAATTCTTTAATTTTGTGGGTCCACGAAGTACAAAAGTTTTTCCTGGAATATTCTACGGAAGGAAAATTTCTTGATGGATATAGTAAATTTCTACTAATTTTTAAAAGAAAGACAATTGAATGAAATCCAAAAGCGAGATACATACGTTCGCCTTCCATACACATAACCTTCCCTTGCAGGTATATGGGATCTTTCCTAGACAGTGGCCCCAAGGGTTTTCGGGGGTCGTTATCTAGGACTAATATTTCTTGGGGGGGTCATTATCTTTATATGATAATTACAGTCTTTTATGTTTTTAGGGTCATCCCCAAGGGGCTTGTACTAAACACGCCTCAGAGGTGGGTACATACCGGGTTAAAACCCTTTTTTGGGGGGGTCACTATCTAGTAAAGATCCGGTATTTGTAATGAATGTCAGACGCAATGGATGCTATATTTTTTGTCCGTCCGTCCGTCCGCAGTTTTTCTGTCTGCACTCACATCTTAAAAACTACAGAGGCTAGAGGGCTGCAAATTGGTATGTTGATCATACACCCTCCGTTCATCAAACATACCAAATTGCAGCCCTCTAACCTTCAATATTTTTATTTTATTTAAGGTTAAAGTTATCCATAATCGTGCGTCTGGCAGCGATATAAGCCAGGCCACCACCGAGCCGTAGTTAAAGTTTCATGGGGCGCGGCTCATACAGCATTAAACCGAGACCACCGGAAGAAAGGTCTGTTTTCAGTGGCCTTGATTATAAGCCGTACAGAAAACTCGATTTTGCCGGAGAAACTTCGGCGCATGTTTTACCTGTTGTTTCTTATCTTCATTATGGTATGATTAATTAAGCTGTGAGATTCCCTCGCTTGAAGTATGCAGAATTAATGGATAGTCCTTAGATGATACGCTGGTATGTTTTTAGAAGTGATGGAACCACACGGCTTTTAAAGGCTTCGCTGGATGTAAGTTAAAAGAATTTCTCTCTCTCTCTCTCTCTCTCTCTCTCTCTCTCTCTCTCTCTCTCTCTCTCTCTCTCTCTCAAACACACATACACACTCACACACAAGGCTTCCTCGATTAAAAATCTCTCTCTCTCTCTCTCTCTCTCTCTCTCTCTCTCTCTCTCTCTCTCTCTCTCTCTCTCTCTCTCTCTCTCTCTCACACACACACACACACACACACACAAATAAAAGGCTATAACAAGGCTATAACAGTAGATTGTACAGAAACTCTTTTAAACGACATGTAAATAACAGAAATATTGATTAAGACAATAATAATAATAATAATAATAATAGTAATAGTAGTAATAATAATAGTAGTAGTAGTAGTAGTAGTAGTAGTAGTAGTAGTAGTAGTAGTAGTAGTAGTAGTAGTAGTAGTAGTAACAGTGATAAAGATATACAGAAACAGCTGAAATGATTCAACTTGATAGTAATCGGTTTTCATAGAACCCATCAGAATAAAGCGGGTTACTCCCTTTGGTTTTAGGGCTGTAAAACGACTTTCATTGGTTTTTATAAAACCCATCAGAATAAAGCCTGTTGCTCCCTTACGTTGCTAGAGCTTTAAAACGACTTTCACGTAACTAATCTTAATATCACGCTTAGTAAACATTCATTTGTTTATTTTCATGCAACCTGAAGCTTCGCTGTTAATTACACTTCAGTATCTTGTATTTTTTAGATTTGTTTTTCTTCATTGTACTTTTTCCTTCGCTTTTTATGTTGTAGTTTCATCTGTAGTTCCATCAGATTATTTTCCTTGTATTTCTTCATTCACTGCTTTATTTTATTTTCATTCGCAGTTCCATTTCAGTTGACCTGGCTATCTCTGTTTTTCTGTTAATCCTTCACTATTTGGAAATAGATTGTGTCTCTTGTAACAGCTTTCTAGCTTTCCGTAAAATCGTAAGTTAATGAAGATAATTTTATTTCGCACAATATTTATTTCTACTTTTCCCCCTGATAGCCGGAGTTCGGTCTTTCTTTATTTGCATTTGTGACAGTGTTTATATATTTTACCATTTTTATATTTCCAAGTTGTAATTTATTTCCATTTATAACATTTTTATATTTCCAAGTTGTAATTTATTTCCATTTATAACATTTTTATATTTCCAAGTTGTAATTTATTTCCATTTATAACATTTTTATATTTCCAAGTTGTAATTTATTTCCATTATAACATTTTTATATTTCCAAGTTTTCTGAGGGGCCAGACAGAGCTTTGACCATCAGTCCTGTCAGTTTTATGTCGAAATAAGTAATTAAATAAGTGTCATTTTGTCCCTTCGTGACAGTTACACCTCACTCATATACTTCACAAGTTTTGAAAGAACACTAACGAAAACTTACGTAAATTTTTTTGTTATATATACTTTCTATTTATCATCGGTATATCACAGCACAACAAACGTTCGTTCCGTTTCCTTCCTCCGTTCGTTTTTGCTTTCACGTTTTCCTTCCTGTTCTTTTGCTTTCTCTTCCTCTCCGTTTTATTTTCCCGTCTTTTACTTTCTGCTTTGTCCTTTCGGTCTCTCTCGTCCTTTTACTCAAGAACACACTTCGTAGCAGAAGAAATGATCAGAGAAAGGTACTGCAATAGTCTTCTGTTAATTAAAGATTTTGTATGTATGCATATATGTATATGTATATATATACATATATATATATATATATGTATATGTATATATATACATACAATACATATATGTATATATATAATATATATAAATATATATATTATATATATATATAAAATATATATATATATATATATATATATATATATATATATATATATATATATATATATATATATATATATATGTAAGGAAAGAACATGTATTTACACACTTGAGCAAAATAGTAAATCCTGTCTGTCAGATGTGTTTTGCTGATTTATATTGTTAATCAGAGTGATGAACAGATTTGGCTTCATAATGTACTGATTTTGTAAACATCTTATTACGTAGCTTAGAACAGAGACTAAAAATCGTGTTTGCTGTCGGAAACTAATATTTTTTTTTTTTTTTACATTTTATGCATGGCACGTGCGAAATATTTACACGATTTACATAATTGCTGAGACCTGTAATGTACAGACCTCATTTTTTTATATTTGCAGCGTGATTTTCAAGTCGTAATTAAGAGCGAGTGCAAAACACACAACAGAGAAAACACTCATTTATGTCAGTGTTTTTGTGGACAGATCGACTCAATCTACGTGGCTTCAGAGAATTCGGGTTTATTGTATAATAGGAAACAAAATGCAGTCAGTTCCATTTCGTGGAATGGAATGGAATACCCTCTCATTATACCACCCATTATTTTCCATCGGCGTCACGTCACTGGGGCCTTTCCAATGGCACTGATTGTTTTTTTTTTTTTTTGTTTTGTTGGCACCTCGAACCATCTGCGTCATCCCCCGATTGTTACGCAAGACAGTCACTGTTGTTTTAACTACAACAACAACACAGTACGGATTCAAGATGGCCAATATTGTCACTATAAGTGAGTTATATATCACTGATTTGTCTAGTATTATCACCATCACAGAATGTTACAATCAGCACTTTTAGCGTAGTTCAAGATGGCCGTTGTGGTCACCATAAATTTGAGTTATAAATCACTTGATTTATCTTGGCAAACATTTTGCCGTTCGTGTTATCACCATCACAGATGTTGCAGAGTGTTGCAATCAACACTTTTCAGCACACTTTTATAAGTGATTGCCGTTGTCCACTTCACACTTTGTGTTTGAGCACCTGTTCAAACGGTGTCTCCACCTGAGTGGCACTGGCTATTTCTGAGTTTCTTCAGTGGCACTGGAGCTGTGGTTCCAAACATCCTTTTTGGCACCCAGTTGTGAATTCAGTATGGTGTAGATACCCTGGCAGTCTTCGAAAGCGTCGGGTTTCTGTGGTGGGCATTTTCGTGAATGGACTTGGGAGGAAGGGCTTTGACCTCTGACCTCTGCAAAAAAAGAGAAAAAGTTATTCTTATGGAGCTGACACATTTGACTTTCTTTAAGTTCAAATGCATGATTATTATTTTCTTAATACCATATTGTGTGTTAATGTGATTTGAATGTAAAATGACTAATTAGTAATATATTAATTGTAATATAATTTAAATGTATAATCATGAATTTCCTAATACCATATCATGTGCAATATGATTTATATATATATAATTACTAATTACCTGATTCCATATTAATAATAGGCCTAATATAATGGAAATGTATGATAAATAATATTCTAATACCATATTATGTGCAATATGATTTATATATATAATCACCAACTACTTAATACCATATTAATTAATGGTAATATAATTGAAATGTATCGTCAATAATATTCTGATACCATATTAAGTGTATAGTCAGTAATATTCTGATACCATATTACGTGTAATATATGGAATGTATAATCACTATACCTTCTTATGTATAAGCCTTCTTGCAACTGACTTAACTGCTCTCTCTCTCTCTCTCTCTCTCTCTCTCTCTCTCTCTCTCTCTCTCTCTCTCTCTCTCTCTCTCTCTCTCTCTCATGTTCATGAATGACTGTTGGTTTTATGATATTAGAAAAGCTTTTATAAAAGTTTGCGGTCTTTCATAAAATCTTTCTTATGGACTTGGTGCAAAATCTTATGCACCTTTCATCAATGAAAGTCTCTGCTGAAAAACCTTGTGCTCCTTTCATCAATGAAAGTCTCAGCCTTTAATCCCAACGTAATCCTGACGTAGCCTAAAGTCATTTTTTTTTTTTTTTATCTTTTTGGCAAAATTTCTTCCCTCTTAGCCAGCGCATTTTTGACTTAATGTGAAAGAGTTCTGACCAGGAAGTTTGGCCTTTCGAAAAATATTCGCCGGAAGGAGGAAGTGGGCCTCGCCGAATTTTTTTTATCTTTATTGGAGTCAAATGAACTTAAATTAGGTTTGGTGGTAATGTGCACAATGTCTTCTTCTTCTTCTTCTTCTTCTTCTTCTTCTTCTTCTTCTTCTTCTTCTTCTGGGAATAAAATTAACATAAAGTTGTTTTGGTGCTGTTGTGCACAATGCCTCTGGGCTGTTGTTGTTGTTGTACATATTATTATTAGAATAGATCTAAAACCAGAAGAAATACTACATTTTTCCTTTGCAATGTTCTTACCCACGTTAGACCATGTATATGAATTGCCATTGGACTTAAATTCTTACCCACGTTAGACCCATGTGATGTGATGTGCTATTGGACTTAAATTCTTAACCACGTTAGACCCATGTGATGTGATGTGCCATTGGACTTAAATTTTTACCCACGTTAGACCCATGTGATGTGATGTGCTATTGGACTTAAATTCTTAACCACGTTAGACCCATGTGATGTGATGTGCCATTGGACTTAAATTCTTACCCACGTTAGACCCATGTATGTGATGTGCCATTGGACTTCAATTCTTACCCACTTTGGACCCATGTGATGTGCCATTGGACTTAAATTCTTACCCACGTTAGACCCATGTGATGCGATGTGCCATTGGACTTAAATTCTTCCCCACGTTATACCCATGTGATGCGATGTGCCATTGGACTTAAATTCTTACCCACGTTAGACCCATGTATGTGGCTTGCCATTGGACTTAAATTCTTACCCTTAGACCCCATGGCTTGCCATTGGACTTAAAGTGCCACCCACGTTAGAGCCCATGTATGTGGCTTGCCATTGGACTTAAATTCTTACCCACGTTAGACCCATGTATGTGGCTTGCCATTGGACTTAAAAAATTCTTACCCACGTTAGACCCATGTATGTGGCTTGCCATTGGACTTAAAAAATTCTTACCCTCATTAGACCCATGTATGTGACGTGCCATTGGACTTAAAAAATTCTTACCCACGTTAGACCCATGTGTGTGGCTTGCCATTGGACTTAAATTCTTACTTGGACTTGCATTCTTACCCACGTTAGACCCATGTGTGCGATGTGCCGTTGGACTTAGCGGACTCATCCCCTTGTATCCCGGAGGACTTGGTGGACTGCTGGTGTAGGAGCGGCTTGTGATCCCTCCTCTGGCATCCTGCAGTGCTCTGGATGCTGTTGATTTGTCTGGAGGTGAGGCTGTTGGTATGTCTGAGTCTCTGGGCGGCCAGAGGACTGGGCTGGTGGACTGACAGCGACCTGTGGTGCTTCAGGCTCTGAGAGTAGTGGTGGAAGTAACCCGAGGTGCCGTTTTTGTAGTTCTCCAGGAAGATGGCGTCCGAGTCATGGAAGCCTTTGGAAGAAGAAGGAGGAGAAGGAATCATTTAAGTTTATTTCATACGAGTTAAGCTTCTTATAAGGTAACAGTGGTTTTATTATTTGTAAGTTGCGCACGATATTGTTTTGGGTGATTTGGTCTTGTTTTAAAGGAGGTTCGTTCTTTCATCTTAAAGGTACATACACAGAATTTATGTTTATCTATCATTTTGTTATGTGAATTGTTAATGCTATTGAAAGTGTACCTACACATGCTTCTAAATATATACGTATATATGTTTATATATATATATATATATATATATATATATATATATATATATATATATATATGTATATATATTATATGTCTGTATATATATAGTTATTAAAATACAATCTTTTTGCAAACTCTCATACATGAAGTTGTTATTGTTATTGTGACTAACTTACTAGAAGAATATACTCCTCAACATCATTATTTTAAATACAAGAATGCACATTCAGTTAAGGTTTAGACCATAACATTGAATACGTACGCAAGTAGAAAAAAAGAACTCAGTGATTGAAGGCACAGTTAGATAGAAGCTTCATGCAAGTTACAAGTCACAGCCTAGATTTTACTGGAATATTTTTTTTTGTTCATTTGACGAGTGTAAATATGATGAAGATATTCTTATTCTTTCCAGGCCAATGGTGTCCTAAATGAGATAAGGGATAATGTTTATAACACTAAAAAGCAGTTGATAGAGTTCAAACTCCAGTAAAACTAATCAAATCATAGAAAAATGTTGCATTATTTGAATGATAATTATAAAAGCACATACATCAATAACATACACCTTTTATTTTCCTATTTAATGTTAGCACTTGCATACCTGAGGTATATAAGAACTGAGATTGAATTTCAGGTTAATGAACTTATTCAGATTGAAGTGAAATATCAGCTCAAGATTAATTTTATTACAATTTCTTTAAGGTCCAAAAAAAGTTAATTTTACGCCGAATTTTCCCCTTTTAGGCTCAAAAAAATGAAAGTGGGGTCTTTCGGTGTTGCCTAACTCGTTAGTGTCACACTGAACGGTACCTACAAACACTAGAAGGAAACTTACCTCTTACATTTTTAATTAATCCGTGTTTTATTGTCTCTGGTTGGATTTTTTTTTTGCATGAGTTTCATTTATATTCTCATTCGTGTTTACTTTTCTCATTTATATACTCGTGAACAAGTATTTTAAATGTATATCGATATTTGTGTATTTTTTTTTGCATGTCTGACAAGCAGATTCCTTCGACTTGTCAGAATTGATCAGAATAACATGTCAGATCTCTTACATATAAATATAAATATTGCAAAATGCATATCATTATCTCTTGCATATGCTAATATTTCTTGCATAATTAATTTCTTATCTTGACGTTGGCATGACGAATACCATGCTTGCTTGCTTGCGTAGCCTTATATATACTATATTGCTCGTTGCTTTTTGCTTGCTGTTTTTTTTGGCTCGTTTTTCCGTCGCATACCAAGGGAGTCACAACTAACAGGAGGCGTTGTCATACAGAGACTTTATTTGGTACGTAACAACAACATTCTTAGGTGACATCAGGTTGTTCTGCTTCCAGTGGCAGGGTTACACACATGGCGGGGAATTAAGACGTGATGTGGAACAAAGCAGATTGCTACTGAATAAATACACGGGACACGCACACACACACACACACACACACTTACACGTATACACAAATATACGCACATCTGTATATGTATGCTATATATATACATATATGTACATATACATATATGTATATAAATTCAGTATATATATGTGTGTATAATATGCATGTGTATACGTATTGACATAAACACATCCACACTTATATACACACGCACGGAACACCGTTTTCAGTTAATATTGAAAAACTGCAATTTATTGATCATGTTACAGACATACACGCTGTGTGTGTGTGTGTGTGTGTGTGTGTGTGTGTGTGTGTGTGGGTATACACTGAAGTCTGTAATCATGTACATATAAAAAATCACACAGATACTCTTATTGATAAATGTAGAATTCATAAATGTGGATGTTGCTTGTGCAGTGCATGTATATATATGTATATATATATACATACTGTATACATATGTATATATGTACATATATATATACATACATTTATATATATATATGTGTGTGTGTGTGTGTGTATGTATATGTGTATGAGTATACATGAAATAGTGGACGCACATTTCATAAAACATTTAGTCACTGACACAGGTTTATATATATAAATTGATAACTTAGACTACGCACAGCCGGAAGGCTAAAAGCTAAAAAAAAAGAGAGAAAGAAGAAGTTCACATACTTGAAAAATATGTAGGTTTCACAAATCAGCCAAAAATCAACAGAATAGAAGCCAGTGGTATGACAGTGAGCGTGATAAATCTACTGTTTTCATAAGATCAAATATATATATATATATATGAATTTATATATATATATAAATTTTTATTTATATATATATATATATATATATATATATATATATATATATATATATATATATAAAATAAAAAAAGTGTTTTTCGTTAAAGTATAAAAAGCCAAGGGAAGGCGTACTTGCTTCAACAAGAGAAAATGTATATAAGTTCGGATGAATTTGTGACAGATAAAAACCGCGCTGGGAAATGATGATAATGATAAAAAATTATAAATTTGACTGTAGTTAAATTAGATCACAGTTTGTTACGCTTAAGTACTCGTCGTTATCTACAAGAAAAGGGAAAGTTTTAGTAAAGTGTAAAATATTTTATAGTGCTTCTTTTTTGAGGAACAATTCTTTTTTGTAAAGCATAATGGTAGTGCCGTCTGTGCACCTCATGCGGTGCACTGTAGGCATTACTGAAGGTTCTTTGCAGCGTGCCTAAGGCCCCAGCTGCAACCCCTTTCGTTCCTTTTACCGTACCTCCTTTCATATTCTCTTTCTTCTTACTTTCCTCAACCCTCTCCTAGCAAGTGATTCATAGTGCAACTGCTTTGAGGTTTTCCTCCTGTTACACCTTTCAAACCTTTTTACTGCCAGTTTCCGTTTCAGTGCTGAATGACCTCATAGGTCCCAGTGCTTGACCTTTGGCATAAATAATATATTCAATTCAGTATAGGAAGTCTGGTCTGAAATTCCTGAATAAACTCTCGGACACAATCTCAGGCGCCCTCTATATCTCGAATTGCTTGGATTTTCGTTAGAGCCTAATCAACAGAGGCACCATGGGTTTTAATGGAACATGCCTAAATCGTTCTTCCGCCTCTGTAAGGAAAAGCAACTCTCCTCTCTCTCTCTCTCTCTCTCTCTCTCTCTCTCTCTCTCTCTCTCTCTCTCTCTCTCTCTGCGTATACGCCGAAACTACAGCAGTGTCATTACGTAACCCTGTTTCACACAGTGTCATTCCGTTTATTATTTTTAATTGTTTGTGAACGATGTCTAAATCTGCCTTAGATCTGTGATATGTTAAGTTAGTATACATATATATATATACATACATATACATATACATATACATATACATATACATATACATATACATATACATATACATATACATATACATATACATATACATATAAATATACATCATATATACATAGCATTCACATATACATTTACATATACATAATACATATGTTGTTTAAAGCAACACCATTCTATTTTGATAATGCTCGTAGCTTTATTATGTTCACTGTTGTCGTAATTTTCAAGCTCTAATTATGTATGTTATTTAAGTATACATATTCTTGAGATATATATATATATGTATTATTATTTACATATATAAATGTGTAACACACATACATATATATATATGCATAAATTATATATTATATATGTATATATAATGTCTATATATATGTACATATATAAATTATTACATACATTACACACACATATATATATATATACATATATATATATATATATCTATATATATATACATATATATATGTATAAATTATTCATACTTGTCAATTAGGGAACGATGAATTATCCTCGTAGTGGGCAAATGGCCGACTGTAAAATTACCTCAAAATATTTTTTTTTCTAACTTTTAATGAAGCCTAAAGTTTGAATTGCGATATGAACCGATTTCGGCCGCTGCTCTATATAAAACTCCACCTATCTGATAATTAGAGCGAGATGATTTAGAATAACCTTATCTATGGTCGCTGGTCTCGTAATTTTAGCTCTAATTACCTGCTCAATTTTAGATAATGACCGCTGATGTTACCGGGGGTGGGGGCCGGGATGGAGTTGGGTGTGTTTAGCGCTCTTGTGGGTGGGGGTGAGTGGCAGGAAGTGGAGGGGGTGTGGAAGGGGAGAGAAGGAATGAATGGGGTGGAAGGGAAATGGATAAGGGGAGTGGATAGAATGGGGGCGATGATTTGGCTTGGAGGATGATGAGATGGAAGGGGATATGGAAGATGGGAGATAGCGAGAAGAGAGAGAGAGAGAGGAGGAGTAGGGAGGAAGTTACCTATAGCGAGAGAGAGTAGGGAGGAGAGAGAGAGAGAGAGAGAGAGAGAGAGAGAGAGGGAGAGTTGTTACACCTATAGCAGAGAGAGAGAGAGAGGAGGAGTAGGGAAAGTTACCTGCTTGAGTTGGGAGGAAGTTACAGTGAAAGAGAGAGAGAGAGTTGTAGGGAGGAAAAGACCTGCAGTACTTATAGAGAGAGAGAGAGAGTAGGGAGAAGTTACTTATGAGGGGTTGTAGGGAGGAAAAGACCACCACAGTGAGAAGAATGGATGAGAGAGAGAGAGAGAGAGAGAGAGAGAGAGAGAGAAAGTAGGGGAGGAGGCTGTAGGGAGGGAAAGACCTACAGAGAGAGAGAGAGAGAGAGAGAGAGAGAGAGAGAGAGAGAGAGAGAGAGAGCCGACGTTCACATTAGTGGGTTCGAATATAATATTGGCATCAATATTCTCCCTGACTGGGTTCTCATTCGGCTCATCTCTACCAATATTCCTAATCGACCGAATTCCCGTTCTTTGTGTCTTCCCGTGAATATTTATTGTGAATATTTGTGTCATAATATTTATAAGATATTTTGTAAAAAGACAGACGAGATGGGGCAGCTTTCCCATAAATATATATTATAATATTTGTGTTATTAAAAAAGAGACTGGCGAGATGGACAGCTCTCTGCCCTTTTGTGTCTTAGGCCTAAAGAAGAAGAAGTATTATTCTAGGCCTAAAGAAGAAGAAGTAAAAGCATAGAAGAAATATTAGGCCTAAAGAGAATCAAACTAAAGGAATTACAAGGTTAAGGAAGAAGATTTGAACATAATTGAACGAATGATGGTTACCCTTCTGTTTAATGTATTGAGCAAATTTATGAATTTATAAATATATTATTTTATTCCAGTGATGATATTAGCCTGGTGGATATTGAGTTATGCCTGTATTATGGGAACTGTACTGTCTATTAGGGCGGTTTGTATATTGTATGGTACCCGCAGTGAACACATCATTGTAGTGAATGTATTATACGCGGTCTCTAAGTATGCTAATAGGGTTTTTTCTTTTTTAAGAAAACATTTGAATATACTTTATGTATGTATATATATATATATATATATATATATATATATATACTTTTATAT
Source organism: Macrobrachium rosenbergii (assembly GCF_040412425.1). Taxonomy (NCBI): domain Eukaryota; kingdom Metazoa; phylum Arthropoda; class Malacostraca; order Decapoda; family Palaemonidae; genus Macrobrachium; species Macrobrachium rosenbergii. The sequence continues at coordinate 30,094,374 of NC_089771.1, forward strand.
ATATATATATATATATATATATATATATATATATATATATATATATATATGCTATATATAATATGTCACTTAAAGACATGATTTATAGACATTCCCCTACTTACAAATGAATGAGGCAGAAATACCTTTTGTGGGCGCATAATAGCTTTTTGTGGCACAGAATCCATTTAAAAGTACCTATCTCATTTATTTGTCGGTACCAATACCTGTACCAATACCTGTACGTCACGTGCACGAGCGACTGAGCACTAAAACAATGACGTGAGAGAGAGAGAGAGAGAGAGAGAGAGAGAGACGTTCATATTAAATTGAAGCGAGTTGGAGGCAGCGTGGAATAATGCGGGGCGAGGGGGGTTTGGGGGTGAGTTCAGATTGCTAGAAAGAAATAAAAGTTTTATGGGTGGACGAGCAATGTAATTTCAGTGTCTGTTTTTAGCTTTATATATGTGTATATATAATTATATATATATATATATATATATATATATATATATATATATACATATATATGTGTATATATAATATGTATATATGTATCTTGTATGTGCTTGCGCGCGCGTGTTGTGTATGGTGGGTAATGGTGTCGTTTTTTGTTAATTGCTGGATTTCGATGGATACCTAAAGATATAATAGATTGAGCAATTGATTGATAATGGGAAGCTAATCGTTTAACGACTTCAAGCTTTGGTTATCACTGGTATACCGAATTAAGAATGAGCTACACACACACACACACACGCATATATTTTTTCGTCATTAAGAGAAAACAAAAGAGAATGATCGGAGCCACATACTTAGTTGAATCAGCATCACTATACACGTTCACAGAAGGCTCAACAACAGCCCATCGAACCTCTGACATATATTGCACCATTCGTCTGCTTTACTAGCACTTTTTCACATGTTCATGTATTAAAACCCCCTCTTTATGTTACAGCTTCCTCCGATTCATACTCTCTTTTCATCAGCTTGTCGTCTCCCATTCTTTCCACATAACCAAACCATTTCAAAACTCTCATAAATTTTTTTCTCCCATCAACGCTATTCCTTTTTCCACTCAATTTTATCTTCATTTTTTTTCTAATTTCTCTTTCATGCAATTTTTTTTTCACAGTTTCGCTTTCATGTGGATTCATCGGCCAAACTTAGTTCCATAAAGGAGAATTGGCTCAACAGTCACCTCATACATTCCAGCTTCAAGGTCCATTGGTTCTCTTAATACTTTCCATACCTTTTGGTACACATCATCATTCATTTAATGTCCGTATGGATCAAGCTATTTGCATTTTTTTCTGCCATCCTTATTAAAATTCATAGCTTAATCTACATAGTTTGCACTTTTTCTCATAACCCTACCCTTGCTTGTACTGACTTTAATTTTCTCCTGCAGTAAATGTGCTCAAACGTTTAGTAGTTACTGCAGTTTCCCCTCATCATCCAACATTAAAAATATACTGCCCTACAATAGAAAACTGCAGTGTCTGCAAAATTTCCCAAATTGAGATATGTCACCTGTTGGGCTCGTGAAACGCTTAATACACAAGCAACTGCAGTTTCAGAGTGATTCTTCAGTGCTTTCCACGAGCAATTAGCGGATCCCATTTGCAGCATCTGCAAAAATCAGTAGTAAGGCCAGGGAAAACTTCATTATCTACCATTTTTCTCAGTTTTGTATTTTTGCAGATACTGCAGTATTCCATTTTAGGGCAGTATGTCACCGACAAACGGAAGCCATTCCACTTTCCAGGAGCCGTTTCTTTTTTTCCACAACTCTGCACTTTTTATCTAATGCTCATTCCCCTGTTGCCAGAATCTCCATATCCGTAATTACCTCTGCATTCTCAGTCACTTCCATATTGCCTCCCTACTGCATCGCTTGTCAATTCTGTCATGAGATTTTAACTTGCGTAAGTCCAGATACGCCATAGTCAGATGTTGTCCAGTAATCAGAAATTTCTCTCATAATAGTGTGGTAGTTTTATGTTGGGCCATTGTACTTATCTTTGTATTGACCTACTGGGACAATGAATAACACGAATTTTGGCGTGAATGCAAGCACATACACACAGACATACACACACACACACACATACATACACACACATGCATACATACATACATACATACAGACACATATAAATATATAAATTATATTTGTGTGTAGGCCTGTATATACATTTGTGTATATATAGATGTGTATGCATGTGTGTGCGCGCGCGCGCGCGCATCATGCAAAGAAAAACTGAATAAAACGGAGCGATTTAAATTGCGACCAGGCTGAATGGGAAAATCAGACGGCGGCTTACATGATCACTACGCGTAGGATATGAAGAACACTTGACTGATTAAAGTTATTGGGAAATTGCCAGAGCGGGAAAAAGAGTCAAGTAATTGTCATTAGCAGATTCAGAGCGAATTTCCCTTTGAACGCATTGGTAGATATATCGAGGCAATGTGTTTGAAAGCACCCGCTTATTGAACGTATCTGGTTTTGCCTTGTGAAGAGCCACTTGTTATTCCACTTTTTTAAATCTAGAGAGCCACTTTTATTCCCCTTGTTTAAACTTAGAAAGACACTTGTTATCCCTCTTTTTAAACTTAAAAAGACACTTGTTATTCCTAATTGTTAAACTTAAAAAAAAAGGCACTTGTTACTCCCCTTTTTTAACTTAAAAAAAGCCACTTATTATTCCCCTTTTTAAACTTAAAAAGCCACTTGTTGTTCCCCTCATTAAAATTTAAAAGCCACTTGTCATTCCCCTTTTAAAACTTAAAAAGAAAAAAGCGACTTGTTTCCCTTTTTTAAATACAAACGTGTTTTTTGTTCTGATATAAAGGGTAGATGTGATAAAGTTAATTAAGTGTATTCCACATTAAAGTTATAAAACGGTTGGTAGCTTAAATCACATGCCGGAGATAACGATGGATTAAAAAAAAAAGTTAATCGCGCTCATGATTTTATTGGGATTATTTTCTGCAATCTTGATTCCCCGAGCAGATTCGTTTCTGCCTGTTTCGAAAACGTCATTACGTTATTTGGGGACTGATGCAGTTTGCAAACTGAATCAGCTTACAAACTGAATCAGCTTACAAACTGATTCAGCTTACAAACTGATTCAGCTTACAAACTGATTCAGCTTACAAACTGAATCAGGTTACAAACTGAATCAGGTTACCAACTGAATCAGCTTACAAATTGATTCAGCTTACAAACTGAATCAGGTTACAAACTGATTCAGCTTACCAACTGATTCAACTTACAAACTGAACAAGCTTGTAAGTTGAGGTGTCACTCAATCTGATAACTTTGGTGATTCCATATCAGTGTAAGAATTTAATATATATATATATATATATATATATATATATATATATATATATATGTGTGTGTGTGTGTGTGTGTGTGTGTGTGTGTGTATGTTAACTATATGTACAGTGAGAAGAGGACCAGTAATGATCACACATTAGCGAGAAAATTTGTATAAGATTAAAGCTTCAGGGACCATGAAAGTTCAAAGAGAGAAGAAGAGAGAGAGAGAGAGAGAGAGAGAGAGAGAGAGAGAGAGAGAGAGAGAGAGAGAGCCTAACTTCTTTAAGATCTTGATGAACTGAGTGACAAGGAAAAGTTCAAAAGGAAATTATCCCACACTTTGAACTTTGAAATTATTTCCTTATCTTGATGGTTTTAAATTTCGTTTCTAATTGTAAATGTAGACGCAAATTTCCGTTAACAACAGTACTTACAAACGATATCGTTATGGTACGCGTTATTGTTTATATTTAATTATGCACTGAAATTTCGAAACGCTTATCTTTTATATATCTACCGTATATTGTATTATGCGTCTTTCGGAATATTTTGAAATAATCGCGTGATATCGCGATATAGCAGTCCATGTATTTATTAAGGCATTTATTTGATATTGATATGCATTTTATGTACGTTAACTATTGATTCAGTATCTGGGCTATTAATTATATCAGTTTTATATGCACATTTCTGACACCAGCATTATATTTTATATATATATATATATATATATATATATATATATATATATATATATTGCATTGAGTTCATAACCCATTCTTTACCTTTCTATGCGTACCGGCATCAATTTCCGTAAATATCGACAATTCCATCCGCGTAATTCCAACGTTCTATGAACGAAATTGACTCTTGGTTCCAAATTAATCTCCAGCACGCGCGGTATTCCGCATGGACGTGAACGCACGAATCAGAGGGCAGTCTCTATTTGTTTGTTCATTTTTGCCCAGCTGCTGTGACAAGCAACGTCATATTTTATGCTCCTCTTCTGGCGTTGTTTTCTAATTGTATTTCGGTCGTTTGTGTGTGTTTTATTTATTTTTTTTTGGCAGGAATTTTTTTTTTTTGTGATATTTCGTTCAGGTTGGTTGGAGAGGGTCGTAATTTTTTTTTCTCTTCTCCCCCCTCCCCCGTTGAATGATTTCTGGCGTTGTTTTGTAATTTTATCGTTTGTGTTTTTTTTTGTTTTGTTTTTTGCGCGGGAAGTTTTTTTTTCTATATATTTCGTTCTGGTTGATTGAGAGGGTTGTGTTGTCCTCCCCCCCTGAGTAATTTGGGGTAAGCAGGGCATTAATGTAATTATTTATATATATATATATATATATATATATATATATATATATATATATATATATATATATATATATATATATATATATATATATATATATATATATAAGCTATCCTATATAAATATATAATGTTATTGTATGTATTTGTAGATAGTTATATATATATAAATGCATATAATATACATATCTATATATATCTATATGTATGCATACTTATACATATATACATATAGAAATATGTAAATATATAAATTACATATATATGTGTGTATGTGTATGTACATATACAGTATTAATAGACAGACGAATTGAAAGCCCAAGATACGTTTGGTATTAAAACTCGCGTAACGTTTTTCATCGAATCCTGAAAAGCCGTGACCCCTCGCCGAAGATAAATGAGTCTGGAATTGTAAGGACTCCTTTTAAAGTCCCTGCAAAGAAGGAAAACCTGAAGTCTGAAAGTTTAAACGAAAACGCCGAAGTTATCATTGCGTTTTAAAAGGTGGATTCCGGGACGCATTTTCCCCGAGACGTAACCGAGTACCGGGGACCTTTCCCAGAAAGAGAGGAACGCCATATCTTAAAAACTAACCATAGAATTTTCTTGGAAATAATCTCATTATGTTTTCCACACCCAAATTAGTGTGTAGTCATTCTAGCCTAACCCAACCTAACCTAACCTGGACCTTTCCCTGAAAAAAGCTGGACGCCATATCTTAAAAACTAATCATAAAATTTTCCTGAAAACAATCTCATTATGTTTCCCACACCCAAATTACTGATAAGTTTTCCTAACCTAACTCAACCTAACCTAACGGGGCACGGCCAAAAAACCGGGACTGGTGCAATACTAGCATACACCCCTTCCGTTCCTTTTACTGTACCTCCGTTCATATTCTCTTACTTTCCACTCTCTCCTAACGATGGATTCATAGAGCAAACTGCTTTGAGGTTTTCCTCCTGTTACACCTTTCAAACCTTCTTCACTGCCAGTTTCCGTTTCAGCGCTGAGTGACCTCGTAGGCCCCAGCGCTCGCCCTTTGGCCTAAATTCTATATTATCTTTTAGTAAAGGGAATTTGTTTTTTTTGTGCCTCTCCTACAATTAATTTCTTTGTCCGTGTTGATGTGGGAGGGATATTGGAAGTTTTGCCTCGAGCTTTGCGTCTACAGAGAGGAAGAGAAGTCCCGAAACTTTTGCCAATTAGTTGAAGGACGTTGTCAAGGATTCTCTTGATCCTCTTCCTATTAAGTAGCGGACTCTCCGTCAGGATTACTGTGTTGTGAAATGTAAACGCCAGTACGTTTGCGAGCATTCGCGTACGGCTGTGAAGATACGAATGTGGTAGTAATATTTTGTGTCGTTTTTTTTCTGACAGTCATTCTTTTTTAAAGTGTAAGGGCCTATTAATGATATATATATATATATATATATATATATATATATATATATATATATATATATATATATATATATATATATATGTATATTATTTTCATAGTGTAACAGCTGAATTTTGAAATTATATATATACATATGTATATTATATATATATATGTATATATATATATATATATATATATATATATATATATATATAATATAAGATATATATTATATATATAGATAAATTTCTGACTCACATCAGGATCGAATCCAGGTCTTTCAGTTGAAAGACGAGACCGCTGCCGACCAAGCAACACATACATAGACTTCTAAGTGTAAAATAGTGGGAATATATATATATATATATATATATATATATATATATATATATATATATATATATATATATATATATATATATACTACTGCGTCTATAAGTGTGCTTGTTTTAATTAGCCTATGAAAATGATTTTGCTGTCACACTTCTTTATGATGCGTTTAAATACGAAAAGAGACTATCTACTTGAACTGCACATCATTGTGAAATATACAGGTATGTATTCTTCTACACATACACAACCCTTGAAACAGACAGATCCGGAAAGGAGCATCGTCACATTTTTAAGTCTATACATACTAGCGGACCCAAGGGGGGAGGGGCCGCATTTGGGCACGTGGCGGCCCGGGGCACCTATGAAAAATAATGACAAAATAATAATAATATTGAAGGTTTAGATAATAATAACATAAATGAAAAATATAGAAATTGAAAAAAATAAAAAAATTATTTTAGAAGTAATGTATGTATGTATGTATGTATGTATGTATGTATGTATGTATGTATGTATGTATGTATGTATGTATATTATGAAAATTGGTACCCCACCCCCCATGAAAAATAATGACAAAATAATAATATTGAAGATTTAAATGATAATAACAAATAAAAAATATGGAAATTGGAAAAAATAAAAAACTTATTTTAGAATATATATGTTTATATATATGTGTGTATGTATGTATGTATGTATGTATATTATGAAAATTAGTGCCCCCCTACGAAATTCTTCGGGACCCGCTAGTTGCGTTCATCTACAACAGCAAAATACAACTATACTAATCAATACCTAAAACGGAGATGAGACGGAATCACTACAAGACTAACGAGCATAGAAAGTAGGACAACGTCTATAATTATAGATATATATATTTCTTTAAAACTGTTTTTTGATCCCATAATCGTAGAGTTTTGAGCAATAAGGGCGATTTTGGCTTTCGAATTCACCGTTCTCTTCAACCGAGTGAACATCGCTGAGAGATCTCGGGAGGATCGATTGAATCTCGTAAATAAAAGATCGCGGCTGCAAAAGATTTTCTTCGCCGTCCGGGTAATAATAATTGCGTGCTTTTTTTTCTGTTTACGTGGGTCGGATGTGTAGTAATATTTTCTATGTATATATATGTGTAAATATATACGTATATGTGTTATACATATATATATTTGTATATATTTATATATATGTAAATTATTTATATATACATGTATGTATGTATGTATGTATATATATATATATATGCATATATACAAGTATATATTTGTATTATTTATGTATTTATATATATACATACTATTTATACATACATATATATACACATATATACACACACTCTTGTCTACAGTATATTGTATATATCTACACAATACATTGTTTATATATATATATATATATATATATTATATATATATATATATATATATATATATATATATATATTTATATATATATATCTGTGTGTATATATATATATATATATATATATATATATATATATATATATATATATATATATATATATCTTTATATATAATATTCGTAAATTCTTTAGTAGCATTGAATTTAATAGGCAATACCAGACCAACGGTGTATCGTACAACGAATATTCCTTTGAGCCGATGCAAAACAAAATAAGTGAGTTTGTTCGATTCCACGTATGACATTTAATAAGAAAATATTCCTTATTATTATATACAAAACTACATATACCGAATGTCTGTTTCCTAAGTATCATATAATATCTGGCTTAAAACTACCTATCGTAATTTGGTCTAAAATATTATTTCTCGGGTAATGTAAGTACAAAAACGTATGATAAAATTCTCTGTTACATGACTGTTCTGCCCTAAAATGGAAAACTGCAGTATCTGCAAAATTTCCGAAACTGAGATATGCCACCTATTGGGTTCGTGAAACGCTAATACACAAGTTACTGCAGTTTCAGAATGATTCTTCAGTGCTTTATTAAGGCGGGTCCCATTTGCAGTATCTGCAAAATTTTCGAAATTGAGATATGCCGCCTATTGGGTTCGTGAAACGCTAATACACAAGTTACTGCAGTTTCAGAATGATTCTTCAGTGCTTTATTTAGGGGGTCCCATTTGCAGTATCTGCAAAATCAGTAGTAAGGCAAGGGAGTATCAACCATTTCTCTCAGTTTTGTATTTTAGCAGATACTACAGTCTTCCATTTTAGGGCAGAACTGGACATTGATGGCCAGAAGGATTGCGGCTCCTAAAGTAATGGCAAGATATTGAATATTGACAGTTTGATCCCTAACAACCCTAGGTTATTTGAAAAATAATTACTTGGGCCATCTGAAGAATTTCAGAGTAAGTGATTGCTGATAATTTTACTTTTGCTTAAGACTGTAGCGCGGTCGAGGTGATTTTTTAATGAGAGAGAGAGAGAGAGAGAGAGAGAGAGAGAGAGAGAGAGAGAGAGAGAGAGAGAGAGAGAGAGAGTAGTGTAGTTGAAGTATGATGCTGTGATTAGAATATGATGAGCTAGTAAGTATTATGAAAAGTTCAGCATTATTATATATATATATATATATATATATATATATATATATATATATATATATATATATATATATATATATATATATATATATATATATATATATATATGAATGTATGTATGAATCATCAGTTACATAGAATATGGAATATATGTATATAAATTATATAAGCTTTCATAAAGAGTGAGAAAAGTATGCTAATCTATTTGAGAATCGTCATGTTCATATTACTCTCACACGAACTAATCAATCAGACTCCCTTATAGAAGTAATTATTATTTATAATAAAGCTCTGTAATAAACTCATTTCCTTTAACGGAATGATCATCGTCGTCCTCGTGTGTGTGAATCTTTTGACTGGTTTAATTTTCGCGTCTTCGCGAAAATAAAAGTTTGGTCGGTGTCAGGTTCAAAATGGATGACTCGTTATTTCCGTTGCTACACCGTTATATGTTTTCCTTATTGTGTTTACGTCTTGTTATAGATATCGTCGACGATGGAAGTGCATGCTTTTGATTTATTTTCTTTCTTCTTCTTTGTTGTTTTCTCTTATCTGGTTTAACTTTCGCGTCTTCGCGAAAATAAAAGCTCAGTCGATGTCTGGTTTGAAATGGATGACCGTTATTTCCGTTGCTGGACCTTTACGTCTTGTTATAGATATCGTCGAAGATGGAAGTGCATCTTTTTTATTTATTTTCGTTCTTCACCTTTGTTATTATCGTAACATCGTAATCCTTGTGATTGTTGTTCAGCAATTTTGTTTAGACATTCTGATTCTTCTGTCCGACCCTCATAAGTGTCATCAATTCAAGAAATAGTTCTTCGTTTTACTGACATTCGCGACATCTCTCATTCCTCCGCCGGTGTCAGAATCTCTCTCTCTCCCTCTCTCTGTCTCCGTCTCTCTCTCTCAGACATCCAAGCTGTTCTGCAGGTTGTTCTCCACGTTCTTCATGCGGCCCATGACCTCGGCCAGTTCCTTCTGAGTGAACTCCTGCTCCACGTGGGTCATGGAACAGTTGCTGATCGAACCCCCGCTCAGGAGACTGTCAGACTGGCTCCGTTTGCGAGAACCCAGAGTAGTAGTCGCCGTGTTGGTGTTATTGGCCGCCACGTACTTGTCTATAGGGTTCTCGATCACCTCCGGCTGGCGGGCGCTGCTGCTGCTGCCGTAGGGCTTGAAGAGGGGTCTGAATCTGGAGATCCCCCGGCGGCCCATTCCCCAGGGGACTTGGAGGACTTGGAGTTGGAGGAGGAGGAGGAGGAAGAGGATAAGGAGGAAACCAGGAATCGCCTTTTGCCGCCGCTGGCTCTCCGGATGCCATTGAGCTCCTGGATGATGACGTTGGTCTTCTTGGCGTTGGGCGAGCGATGATGATGATGGTGGTGGTGATGGTGAGGAGGGTAAGGGTTGTTAGGGCCCCCCTTGACCTTGGCGGAGTAGTTCCGGGTCGTGGCGATGTTGTTGGAGGCGCCGCCGCAGCCGCCGACGGCGGCCACTGTGGTGGCCTCGGAGATAAAAGTATGGTCTGTAAGTTCAAGGTTGTGGTTTTGTTGAGAGCGTGCGGACTGGGACCACCTACCTCCCCCTGCTCCGGAATGCCCGCCACAGCAGCTCTCTAATGTGACCTGGAATTAGAGACAGAGACACGATACAGTTCTGAGTTACTTCAGTGGGGACGGAGGATGGGGTTTTCAATCTAACCTTGGGATTTTCGTGTAACCGGGAAATAGGGTGTTTAATCTAACCTGGAAATAAGGTGATCAATTTAACCTGGAAATAGGGTGTTCAATCTAACCTTGAAATAGGTGTTCAATCTGGCTTTGAAATAGGGTGTTCAGTCTAACTTTGAAATAGGGTGTTCAATCTAACCTGGAAATAGGGTGTTCAATCTAACCTGGAAATAGGTGTTCAATCTAACTTTGAAATAGGTGTTCAATCTAACATGGAAATAGGGTGTTTAATTTAACCTGGAAATAGTTGTTCATTCTAACCTTGAAATAGGGTATTTAATCTTACCTGGAATAGGTGTTCAGTCTAACCTGGAAATAGGGTGATCAATCTAACCTGGAAATAGGTGTTCAATCTAACCTGGAAATAGGTGTTTAATCTAACCTTCAAATAGGGTGTTTAATCTGACCTGGAAGTAGGATGTTTAATCTGACCTGGAAATAGGGTGATCAATTTTACCTGGAAACAGGTGTTCAATCTAACCTTGAAATGGGGTGTTCAATCTAACCTGGAAATAGGGTGTTTAATCTAACCTGGAAATGGGTGTTGAATCTAACCTGGAAATAGGGTGTTCAGTCTAACCTGGAAATAGGGTGTTTCAATCTAACTTTGAAATAGGTGTTCAATCTAACCTGGAAATAGGGTGTTCAATCTAACATGGAAATAGGGTGTTCAATCTAACCTCAAAATAGAGTGCTTAATCTAACCTGGAAGTAAAGTGTTCAGTCTAACCTGGAAATAGGTGTTCAATCTAACCTGGAAATAGTTGTTCAATCTAACATGGAAATAGGGTGTTCAATCTAAACTTGAAATAGGGTGTTTAATTTAACCTGGAAATAGAGACTTGGGATTCTCATGTAACCTGGAAATAGAGACCTTGGAATTTTCATGTAACCTGGAAATAGAGACCTTGGAATTTTAATGTAACCTGGAATTAGAGACCTTTGAATTTTCGTGTAACCTGGAATTAGACCTTGTGGTTTTCATGTAACCTGGAAAAAGAGACCGTGTGGTTTTCATGTAACCTGGAATTAGAGACAAAGATATGATACAGTTCAAGCTTCAGTGGGAACCGAGGGGGTGTTTAATTTAACCTGGAAATAGGGAGTTTAATCTAACCTGGAAATAAAGACTCGGGGATTTTCACATAACCTGGAATTTACTTCATCCTGGAAGTAAGGGAGAAGGAATGCTGTAATTATTATTGTATGTAGAAATGGAGGTGGGGGAGCCAGTTCCAAGGTTACACGAAGATACAGATTATGCTGTAATACAGTGTGATATATCCCAGTCTTACCTGTATATTCATAAATAAACATAAGATGGTAATCATTATCTTGTGTGGTACAAATCACGATTTGGAGGTTCCATTTTTTCCCACTGCTATTGATACATGTAAGCTCATCCATCTCTCTCTCTCTCTCTCTCTCTCTCTCTCTCTCTCTCTCTCTCTCTCTCTCTCTCTCTCTCTCTCAACTTAAACCTCAGAATGGCTATTTTATTTTATTTTTTTTTGTCATCTTGAGACAACGCAAGTTCTAAGGGATACCAGTTTCGTAAGTACAGAATATTAATCCATATATAAAATATTAATCCACATATAAAATATTAATCCACATATAAAATATTAATCCATATATAAAATCTAAAGACGCCATGTCACACAAGCACATTTTCAGACAAAGCATCTTTTCGGTAAATTTTGCACAAAGCGGCAAATATCACATTTCTAATTTGCACACAACGCAAGATGCGTACTATGTTCTTGACAGTGATTGAATCGTAAACGAGAATTTGATAACTTCATTTCTGTCTCCAGTTCAGGCTTAATTGTGACGCTAGCTTGTGAGACTCAATCAATCAGTTATCGGGAAGTCCAGTGTTCCATAGATACTAAAAAAAAAAATTCCGGAAACATGGTCGTGTATTTTTGATAGGCACCATGAACTCATAGCTAGCTTCTAGGTTTCTGACAAATTATATATATATATATATATATATATATATATATATATATATATATATATATATATATATATATGTGTGTGTGTGTGTGTGTATATGTATTTATTTTATATATAAATATCTGTATATATATAAATTATATATATAAATATTTATATATACATATAAATTATATATATATATATATATATATATATATATATATATATATATATATAATTTATATATATATATAATTTATATATATATAATATATATATATATTATATATATATATATATATATATATATATATATATATATATATATATATATATATATATATATATATATATATATATATATAGAAACGAAATGCTAGCACCATCGTCCTCCCTCCCAGAAATATTTCTGCAGGTTCCTTATTAGTTGTTATCAAGCCACGACCAGACGAGCGGAAAATAGGAAATTTGGTGGCCCTGATGATATCGGCCGCCCAATATTTCCCCAGCCACATATTTCAAATGCTTATGTCACGCACGCTGTGTCTCGGATGCAATACTGACCATTTTATTGCTTGGCCGACAACGGCATAATATGAAAATCATCGCCATTTAAAAACGATTTCGAGGATTTTCGTGTTAATGACCAGATGACTAGAGTTTTTGTGTAATTTGATCCTGAGCGATTATTCGGTGGGTGCTCTCTTGTTCGTCAATTTTTAGTTTTCCGTAAAAGAAAACTGTTGTGCCGGCTTTGTCTGTCCGTCCGCACTTTATTCTGTCCGCCCTCGGGGCTTAAAAACCACTGAGGCTAGAGGACTGCAAATTGGCATGTCGATCATCCACCCTCCAATCATCAAACATACCAAATTGCAGCCCTCTATCCTCAGTAGTTTTTATTTCATTTAAGGTTAAAGTTAGCCATAATCGTGCTTCTGGCAGCGATATAGGAGGCCACCACCTGGCCGTGGTTCAAGTTTCATGGGCCGCGGCTCACACAGCATTATACCGAGACTACCGAAAGATTTATCTGTTTTCGGTGGCCTTGATTACAGGCTGTAGCGGATGTACAGAAATCTCGATTGCGCCGAAGATAGCCCTGTGAGAGCTGATAATCAGCTCGGTGGTCTAGTAAAAGTATTTTGATAATAATAATAATAATAATAATAATAATAATAATAATAATAATAATAATAATAATAAAGTCAGTGGCCCCTGTGGGATTGTTCCATGTGAATGGTGTTCATCTTCTGAATAATAATAATAATAATAATAATAATAATAATAATAATAATAATAATAATAATAATAATCTTTGTGTGTGTTGACCACTACGGAATTCAATGTGTATTTTGTCCTTAAGTTCGTTGACCACTATGGAATTTAATATTCTGTCCTTATTTAATATAAAATACTTTTAAATTAACTGTAGAATTCTTCAGTGAAATTCTTCGTCCTTCTTGTTTTCCCCAGAGTACTTGAAAGCCATCCATCCCCTTCCGAGCGAGATTTACTGCTGCGGAACTCTCTTATCTCCTGTTTTTCCTGAATTCCTATGAACTCCCCTGAATCCAGGGGTAGCTTTATCTCTTCCCGGGTTCCCACTGGGTTTGGCGCAGCTGTTCCGCCCACCCCTACCTCCACCCCCCAACTCTCTTTCCTTTCTTTTTCGCAATTTAATAAAGACATAAGGCTTCTCTTTCACTGGTTCGATCTTGCTTTGTAAATGAAAGCATTGAGTTGCCAGTTGCTTTGTTTATATGTTTTTCTGGATATAGGTCTCTCTCTCTCTCTCTCTCTCTCTCTCTCTCTCTCTCTCTCTCTCTCTCTCTCTCGTTCGTTTATTCCTAGATCAGGCTTCGGGTTACCCATTTCATTGGCTCTCTTTTTTTTTCTAGATAACGCTTTGAGTTTGCCATTTCATAGGTTGTATTTCTAGATAAAAGCTCTTGATGGCCCATTTCATTGGTCCCTTCTGTTTTTCTAGATAAAGATTTTCGGTTGCCAGTTCCGTTGGCTCTTATTTTTCTAGATAAAGGCATAGCATTGACCTTTTACTTGGTGGTTTATTTCTTTCTAAGTAAAAACTGTTGGTTGCACATTTGTTCTCTCTCTCTTCCTTCTTCTCTCCATAAATGCATTGGGTTCCTCTTTTCGTTTGGTGTTTCCTACTTCACACATGCATTGGGTTTTCCTTTTCATCGAATTGTTTACTTTCTAGGTAAAGAAAGGTTTTGAATTGTTTACTTTCTAGGTGAAGAAAGGTTTTGAATTGTTCACTTTCTAGGTGAAGAAAGGTTTGGCATTGTTTACTTTCTAGGTAAAGAAAGGTTTTGAATTGTTCACTTTCTAGGTGAAGAAAGGTTTGGCATTGTTTACTTTCTAGGTAAAGAAAGGTTTTGAATTGTTCACTTTCTAGGTGAAGAAAGGTTTTGAATTGTTCACTTTCTAGGTGAAGAAAGGTTTGGCATTGTTTACTTTTTAGGTGAAGAAAGGTTTTGAATTGTTCACTTTCTAGGTGAAGAAAGGTTTTTGGCATTGTTTACTTTCTAGGTAAAGAAAGGTTTTGAATTGTTCACTTTCTAGGTGAAGAAAGGTTTGGCATTGTTTACTTTCTAGGTAAAGAAAGGTTTTGAATTGTTCACTTTCTAGGTGAAGAAAGGTTTGGCATTGTTTACTTTCTAGGTAAAGAAAGGTTTTGAATTGTTCACTTTCTAGGTGAAGAAAGGTTTTGAATTGTTCACTTTCTAGGTGAAGAAAGGTTTGGCATTGTTTACTTTTAGGTGAAGAAAGGTTTTGAATTGTTCACTTTCTAGGTGAAGAAAGGTTTTTTGGCATTGTTTACTTTCTAGGTAAAGAAAGGTTTTGAATTGTTCACTTTCTAGGTGAAGAAAGGTTTTTGGCATTGTTTACTTTCTAGGTAAAGAAAGGTTTTGAATTGTTCACTTTCTAGGTGAAGAAAGGTTTGGGATGGCCGTTTCATTTGTTCTTCATTTCTTGGGACACGAATCTGTATGTTCATTTCATTGTTATATTATTTTATTTTCTAGACAAAAGCTGTTTCTATCTATCTTATTGGAATACAGGCCTGTTTTATTTATTATTTCTCCTCTCTATCTAGTTATAGACCTGTGCCGTTGGTTTTCTCGCTTTGAGAAATTTCCCCCCCCCCCCCCAAATTTTTTCCCCGTCAATGAGTTATCTGTCCTTTCAAGTCTTGGGGAAAAATTCTATTCCCGCGGGAGTTCTGAGTTTTTAAACAGATTACCAGCGTTAACTTTTAAATTTTTTTTTTTTTTCGCTTCGACGAACATTCTCTGCTGAAGCTGTAATTGACTTTGCAAATTGCAAAGTGTGATCTCACTTTGAGATTTGCATGCGAATTCCTCATTCGCTCTATAGTTTGGTGTTGATCAACTTTCATGTTCGTTGGTTGAGAATATTTTTTAACTGTCTTGCAATATATTTCCCAAATGATGACGTAATTTGCATATTTTCTCATGCATTTTGATGCAGGAATTTCAGTAAGTAATGTGTACCTTTTAACATTCATTTTCATATATATCTTGACTTAAAGGAATATAATGTCTTTAAGAAAACTTTCTTACATATCTTGGCCTAAAGGAATATAATGTCTTTAAGAAAAATTCCTTGTATATCTTTACCTAAAGGAATATAATGTCTTAAAGAAAATTTTCCTACACATCTTGACCTAAAGGAATTTAATATCTTTAAGAAAACTTTCCTACATATCTTGACCTAAAGGAATATAACGTCTTTAAGAAAATGTTTCTTAAACGAATGTATTTTAACTTTACTAATAAAAGAAAATAATTCGTCTTATCTGTCAGAAATATTCGTAAGATGTAATGGCTAACCCATCTTGCAGATGTCTGTGTGATGATATGCCGGAATCTCCGTAAGATTTCTTGACAAGAGTTGTTGTCCAGTTTGATCTGTGTGTATATCCATAAGTTTGTATGGAAAATGTTGATATTTTTGTGATGATTAACACTTGGTCAGTTAATGTATAGGTCGATATTTTTTCTCTCTCTCTCTCTCTGAGGTCAGTTAATGTATGGGACAGTAGTTTCTCTCTCTCTCTCTCTCTCTCTCTCTCTCTCTCTCTCTCTCTCTCTGTGATCAGTTAATGTATGGGACAATAGTTTCTCTCTCTCTCTCTCTCTCTCTCTCTCTCTCTCTCTCTCTGTATACGGCCGAGGTTAAGTCGTAGCTCTCGGATCAGTTTGTCTGTTCATATTTTTCTGTAGTTTATGACAATAGTTTCTCTCTCTCTCTCTCTCTCTCTCTCTCTCTCTCTCTCTCTCTCTCTCTCTCTCTCTCTCTCTCTCTGAATGTATATATATTACATATATATAACATAGAATATTATATACTATAATGTAATAAATTAAACAGATATGAGAAAAATATATTTAAGTAGTCTCTGTATATACCAGCCTGCCATTCAGTCTCTCTCTCTCTCTCTCTCTCTCTCTCTCTCTCTCTCTCTCTCTCTCTCTCTCTCTCTCTCTCTCTCACCTGCAGGGCCTGTCGGAAGCGATTGCTCATGATGTGGTAGAGGATGGGGTTGACGCAGGTGGAGATGTAGTAGGATATCCCGGAGATGTTGTACAGGATGTTGAAGAGCTTCTTGGCCACGGTGCTGTTGGGATCGGCGTGGATCGCCATCAGGCGCTGGGCCTGGTGGGGGGCGAAGCACACGAAGAACGCGATCACCACCGCCACTGCCAAGGACAAGAGAAAATCGTAGAAAGATTAATGATGATATAAAAATAATAATAACAGTGATAATGACTGTTGGCTTTACTCAAGGTTCTTTGAGGCGTTCCTTAGGGCCCTGGTTGCAACCCCTTTCATTCCTTTTAATATACATCTGTTTATATAAAAAAAGGTAATAATAATAATATTATTAACTGTAGGCTTTACTCAAGGTTCTTTGCGGCGTTCCTTAGGGCCCTAGTTGCAACCCCTTTCATTCCTTTTATTTGTACCTCTTTTTATATACAAAAGATAATAATAATAATAATAATAATAATAATAATAATAATAATAATAATAATAATAATAATAATAACAAAAGCTGTAGGCTTTACTCAAGGTTCTTTGCGGCGTTTCTTAGGGCCCTAGTTGCAACTCCTTTCATTCCTTAATATACATCTGTTTATATATAAAAGGTAATAATAATAATAATAATAATAATAATAATAATAATAATAATAATATAATAATAATACTAATATTAATAACTGTAGGCTTTACTCAAGGTTCTTTGCGGCGTTCCTTAGGGCCCCTAATTGCAACCCCTTTCATTCCTTTTATTTGTACCTCATTTTATATACAAAAGATAATAATAATAATAATAATAATAATAATAACTGTAGGCTTTACTCAGGGTTTTTTGCGGCGTTCCTTATGGCCCTAGTTGCATTCCTTTTCATTCCTTTTAATATACATCTGTTTATATATAAAAGGTAATAATAATAATAATAATAATAATAATAATAATAATAATAATAATAAGAACAACAACTGTAGGCTTTATTCAAGGTTCTTTGCGGCGTTCCTTAGGGCCCCAGTTGCAACCCCTTTCATTCATTTTATTTGTACCTCTTTTTATATACAAAAGATAATAATAATAATAATAATAATAATAATAATAATAATAATAATAATAATAATAATAATAATAATAATAATAATAATAGTAATAATAATAATAACAACTGTAGGCATTACTCAAGGTTCTTTGCGGCGTTCCTTAGGGCTCTAGTTGCAACCCCTTTCATTCCTTTATCGTACCTCCGTTTATTTACAAAAGATAATAGTAATAATAACTGTAAGAATTACTTAAGGTTCTTTGCGGCGTTCCATAGGGTCCATAGCTGCAACCCCTTTCACTTCTTCCACTGTACCTTCGTTTGTATAATCTTTACTCCATCTTGCTTTCCTCAACTCTCTCCTAATACTTGTTTCATAGTGCAACTGCAATGTTTTTCTACTGTTACATCTTTGTAACCTTTTACTCTCAATTTTCCTTTCAGCTCTGAATGTCCTCGTAGGCCCCAGCGATTGGCCTGTGACCTAAATTTTATATTCCAATTCCAATTCCAGTGATAGTAATACTAATAATAATGCTGAAGGTATAAGTTAATTTCGCCTATTCTGAAGAAACCTAGATTTTAATTACAGCCATTCTTGTCGCAGTTCCAATAATAATAATACTAATAATAGTGTTAATAATGCTGAAGAAACCTAGAAGTTAATTATAGCCATTCGTATCACATAGATTGGCTCCTCCTAGGGGTTCTCTTCCCCCCCCCCTCCCCAAACCGCCGGCAGGGCATCGTGAAGATACGATTGTTATATCTGGCGGAATTCAATTAACGCCCCCGTTCATTGATTCCGCCACCCCGGGGGAGAGGAGAAGAAGAAGAAAGCTTCCAGACTTCCAGGAAACTTTTCCATTCACGTCAGGAGAAGTTTAAAAAGCTTTCGAATGACCTCGGGGACTCCCCTGGGAGGAGCGAAGAGGAGGAGGAGGAAGAAGAAGAAGAAGAAGAAGAAGTCAATTTGTTCTCGAGATGGAATCAAATATGGGGCTTTTGGCAGCCGTAGACCCGAGGGTTTTGGAGATGATTACGGTTTTACTTTGGAGGGGTTTAGTTCCCCCCCTCTCCCCCCCCCCGAAACGGAGTTTTGTTACGTATGATGCGTTGGATTATATAGAGCCTGTGTATATGTTTATGTATATACATATTTTTTATATATTTGTTTATTTCTGTTCACACACACATACATACGCACATACACACACACACACACACACACACACACACACACACACACACACACACACACACACACACATACGCGTGATATATATATATATATATATATATATATATATATATATATATATATTTATTTTGACCACATCAGGATCGAACTCAGGTCTTTCAATTGGAAGACGAGACCGCTGCCAACCTAGGTTCGATGCTGATGTGAGTCAGAAATTGATTTCTGTTATACGCGTGATTGTGTGTTTATTATTTCTGTATATATATTATATATATTATATATGCATATATATATAATATATATTTATTCACATACACACGCACACACATATATTTATATACAGATACAGACATACTATCATCATATTTTCACTTATACATGGCTACAAAGAATATCAAAGCAAGTGTCCCTGCCATATTCATCCTTGTATATGTTAATATTCGTCTTAATATTCGCCTTAACCTAGCATTGTATATGTTAATATCCGTCTTAATATTCGTCGTACCTAGCATTGTATTGGTTAGTATTTGTCTTAATATTCGCCTTACCCAGCATTGTATATGTAAACATTCGTCTTACCTAAGATTGTATTTGTTAACATTCGTCTTGCTATTCGCCTTACCTAGCATTGTACATGTTAATATTCGTCTTCCCTAGCATTGTACATGTTAACATTCGTCTTGCTCTGCGCCTTACCTAACATCTTGATGACGGCCTTGTTCCGGGACCCATCGTTCGTGGACGCGCAGTTGTGCGAGTCAATGGAGGGCACGGACCTGGCGATGCGAGCCGACCGCTGCAGCTGCACGGCGATGCAGGCGTACAGGACGGTGATGAGCAGCATGGGCGCCACGAAGAACAGCACCGACGAGATCTCGAAGACCCAGCTGAGCCGCTTCTTGATCGTGCACGTCGCCGTGCTCGGGTCGGCCCCCTCCCCGTCCGGGGTGGGCATGTAGACGATGCCGTACTGGATGGCGATGGGCACGGCGCACGCCGTGGCCACCGCCCAGATGACGGCGATGGAGCGGATGACGCGCCCCAGCTGCGACATCGTGTGGGAGCGCAGCGGGTGGCAGATGCCGATGTAGCGCTCGACGGTGAAGGCGGCGATCGTCAGGATGGAGGCGTTGGTGGAGATCTCGGCCGTGAAGCCCCGGATGAAGCAGAACTCGGCCCCGAAGACGTACGGCGGGCCCCACCACAGCAGGTACATCTCTTCGGGCATGCCGAAGGCCAGCAGGAGGAGGTCGCTGATGGCCATCGAGAAGAGGTAGTAGTTGGTGGCCGTGTGCATGATGCGGTTCCTGACGATGACGATGCAGGTGGCCACGTTGCCCAGGACGCCCGTGATGGTGATCAGGATGTAGATCACCGTCATGGAGATCGTCATGCTGAAGTCGTGGTTGTAGGGGTTCCCTTCTT
Organism: Macrobrachium rosenbergii; assembly: GCF_040412425.1. Taxonomy (NCBI): domain Eukaryota; kingdom Metazoa; phylum Arthropoda; class Malacostraca; order Decapoda; family Palaemonidae; genus Macrobrachium; species Macrobrachium rosenbergii. The sequence continues at coordinate 30,115,164 of NC_089771.1, forward strand.
CCCCGCCGTCCTTCTGGCCCCCGGGGGCCTCGGGGCTGTCGAAGACTCCCGCGGCTCCGTCGGGGAAGTTGCTGAAGTTCAGGAATCCTGAGGACGACGGAGTGACGGTGGTGGAGAAGGAGGCCGACACGACTTCCTTCACTGTGGCGAGGATGATTGAAGAAGAGGAGGAAGAGGAGGAGGAGGAAGAAACCGATGCCGCTGTTGCGTTTCGGGTGCT
>NC_089771.1:30120383-30137883 GCF_040412425.1 Macrobrachium rosenbergii
CTTGATTTCAGAAAAAGGAAATTCACAGGAATCTCACGAAGATGTGAAATTTAACCTTGAATTCAGGAAAAAGAAATTCACAGGAATCTCATGAAGATGTGGAATTTAACGTTGATATCAGGCAAAGGAAATTGATGTGGGTGATTATCCTGTGTGTAATATATAACAGCGTAAGTTGCTTTAGTAAGAGGCTCATCGTTGCATTTGAAGATTCTTTTGAGTGAAGTAAATCATCGTTGCCTTTCAAGATTTATGCGGGAATACGAATCTTATTAATGACACCTGTAATGAGTAGGATTTTGCAGAAGCTGAATGGTGAGTGTTAGATGTAATTACTTTGCAATTTGTTTGAATTCAGAGCAGCCTGTCATCAAACAGCCGTTTACCTCCTGAGTTAATTGAGTCTTTCATTTGACCTACAAGGTCAGAAGTTGCAAGCATCTTGAACCCTTGCCATTTCCCAACTCTCCAGGTAATCTTCTTAAATTTAGAGGCTTTTTAGTTTTCTGTGAAAGGAAACCTTTTCCGAATTTGTCTGTCCGGCCGCACTTTGTTCTGTCCGCACTTTTTTTCTAACCGCACTTTTACTGTATGTCCTCAGATCTTAAAAACTAATGAGGCTAGAGGGCTGCAAGTTGGTATGCTGATCATCCACCCTCCAGTCATCAAACACACCAAATTGCAGCTCTCTAGTCTCAGTAGTTTTTATTTTAAGTAAGGTTACAGTTAGCCATATTCGTGTTTCTGGCAACTATAGGATAGGCCACCACCAGGTCTTGGTTAGCTTTCAGGCCGCGGCTCATACAGCATTAGTATGAGACCTCACTGAAAGATAGATCTTGTTTTCGGTGGCCTTGATTATACGGTGCAAAGGTCTGTACAGAAAACTCGATTGCGCCGAAGAAACTATGGCGCATTTTTTAGTTTTTTTTTTATGCCTAAGGAAAGAATCAAATCATCATAGATCCTTGTTTCCCAAAGGTGCCAGCTAGTCGTTCTCCCAGCCAGCAGATCTCCAATTGTCCTCTACACCAGCTTTGCTCATTACCAGTTTGTTTTCTACCAGCTGTTCAAAATATCAGCTTTCCTATCTACCAGCTATCTAGTCTATCAGTTTTTCTTACCAGCTAGCAATTCACACCTAGCTCTCCACTTGACTAGGCCCCTGTACAAATTAGCCATTCTACAAGGTGTCCACTTTATCAGATGAGCTCTTACTAGCTATCCTCATCACCAGCCACTTACTCTGCCAGCCATTTGGATTACTAGCCTTCCTGTACAAGCTGTCCATCCTACCAGCCATGTGCCTGTGCCAGCTAGCTAGCTTATCCTCACCACTACTGTTAGCCATTAATAGGCCCCTCATCTCACCATCCTACCAGCCTATTTTTTTCCTCTCTTAGATTTTTTTCTGTTAGATTTCATTTCTCATCTCTCATCCACAAGCTGTCCATCCTACCAGCTCGCCTGTGTGCTAGTTTTCCTCTCTACTAGCTATCCTAGCTATCACCACCATATCTCTTAGACCAGTTGAGGTATCTCTACCAGTTGAGATATATCCAGATTGCAACAGATTGTTCTCATATACACATACACATACATAAATGTCACACACACCAAAATAAAGTGTATTGACATCAATCTGTAAAAGTGACGATTAGATCTCGTCAACTCCAGCCAGAAGCCGAAATCTCCTCCTCCTCTGTAATGGCCCTCGACTGCAATATTCCATCAGGAAATTACCCTCGTTCGCAACGATTTTCCCCCTCGCTGAAGCGTCTCGAAAATACCTTCCCCAGAAGCAGTTCTTTTTGAAATTGAAGTCACTGGAAATGTCATCCTCTGTAAATATCAGCCCTCTGTAACGCGCCTTTTCCGAAGTAAAACTTTTCTTATATATTCTATTCCTTTCGACAGGTTATGGAAGATGTCCACTTAAGAATATATTGCTCTTGAAGTCTTATCACTGTGAATAGCCTCTTCCTGTTAGTTCTCCCTCCCGGGTGTAACCATCTTTTGGAAATTAGAATCATTTCCTGTAATAAGTTTAACCCCTTTTTAGTTATCTGTAAAGAAAACTCGTTGAGGTGGCTATTTGTCTGTCCGTCCGTTTCAGGTCAAACGCTGAAATAGGAGGGCTGCAACTGGCATGTTGATCATCCACCTCCAATCATCAAACATAGCAAATTGCAGCCCTCTAGCCTCAGTAGTTTTTACTTAAGGTGAAAGTTAGCCGTGATCGTGCGTCTGGGTAGCTATAGGTACCAACAACACAGGCCACCACCGAGCCGTGGGTGAAAGTTTCATGGGCCGCGGCTCAGAGTTTCATGGGCCGTGGCAGAGAGTTTCAAGGGCCTAGGCTTAGAGTTTCATACAGCATTATACACCGTACAGAAAACTCGATTGCGCCGAAGAAACTTGGGCGCATTTTTCACTCGTTTGGAATGAACCCTTCCGTGAAATTCCCCGACTCAGAAGCACTTATGTGTCCTGAAGCGTCGCTCTTTTAAAAAACCCGTATCGCGAAAGGGTATCTCTCATGAAGCACCCTTCCACTTGTACAACTCTTCACGCAGCAACCTGGTCTTTGAAATGATATAAGTCACTCTCCCCGCGGAATAACCTTTCCAAAACAGGCAGCTCCTCTTTCGACTTACATACCTCCGCTGAAATCAACCCCGCTGAAATCATACCTCCCCTGAAATCAACCCCTTCTCTGGAATGCCTTTCTGTGTGAAGTACTACTGCCTCCGCTAAAATAACTTCCTTTGAAATAAATATCCAGGGGGGAAAATAGATCTCGGGTCTCTGATGCAGATCAGAAAAAGCCTTCTCCCTAATGGCTCTGTTTCCCCTGCTACAGTTCCCTTGATAGAGAGAACATTTGTTTTTCTCAGAAAGATTTGGGGGTTTTTATCCAGCTCCCCTCTTCCACGGTGAAGGGAATAATGTAAGGAAACGATAGAAGGAATAAGGCTCCAGTATGTTATACTTTCTACGGAGAATTAACTAAAAGTGAATTTTGACATATTTGGTGTGCCGGTATTCTTGAAATTCTCTCAGACCAGTAAGTCAGCTTAGCGAAAGTTTCTGTAGGTCTTTGTATGTCAGAGTAGAATTTGAACGTATTTGGTCGCGTTCTACTTTTTTTTTATTTGGTAAATAGGTCAGGTTTCATGTTTATTAATTTAATTTTAGTAGATTTTGTAATTTTTGCATTTTTTTATCATGGAGTTTTTTGTCATTTCTGCACCACAGTGGAGTTTTTCACAGACTTTCAGATTTTTTGGCTGTAAGTGCAGTCGGATTTTAGTGACTTAATTTTTGCATTTAATTTATATTTTTTCGTAAAGTAGTGTCTTTCATGTTTAATGTTAGGAGGCGTAAGGGTTTGAATTAGATTTGTATTTGAGTTTGTTGTGATTGCTGAGCATTACAGGAATTACAGAATCACAAGCTTTGAAATGGAATTTGTGAGTTTTCTGTTACTGAAGTGGTTTGTCTATAATTAAGCAAGTTTAAAAGTTCTGATTTTGATCAGAGTCACGAGGACTTTGAGCAGTAAAAATTTATGTATAAATTTATATACTGTAGTGAAAATATCGAGTTAAAAGGTATTTGTGGTAAGTTATTTTGAAAGGATATTCTCCTTTTTGTGACTCCTGGTTAACATTATCCCTTCGCTATGGTGTGGCAATTGTACCCGTGATCACACAATTCATGAGGCTCCTATTTAATCCTGCTGCATTAGGGGGGGCAGGTAGGGGTCTGGGACCCCTCGCTTCATCATCCCTCGCATAGATATATATTGCTGAGTAAAAGTCCGTGACGTAGAATATGTGGAGGCTTCTGAATTATGCAAGAGATAACGACGAGTTTCGTGCTGCTTTCATAAAGCGCCTGTTTCATACGCGTATTCTTCGTTGAACTGTGAGGGGCTGCCAGATACCGTCGAGCATTTTTCTTTTACCCTTTGCATTTTGATATACGTTTCTCTGAACGTTTATCGAGCCTGTTTGAAATTGTTATGTAATAGGGCGGCATTTGTGTCCTTAAAATTCAGTTTTTGGCCATCGTAAAGTGAAAGATCGAGTGCTTGGTCGTTTGCTTTAAGGCATTTTGCAAGCAAATTACATACAATGGCAGGGACTTATTATATAGCTTATATTTTTGATACATGCTACGATAAAGCTAAGAATACAGTTTATAATTAAAGTTACAGTTTATATATACTGTACAAAATCCACGAAGGAAAGAGAAGAAATGAAAGTGTTGCGAGTCTTTCTTGAGACCGCCGTGGGGTTCGCTATGAAAGGACGACATCGGTATCCTGCAGCACTCATTGTTCTCTTTCCTGATTTGTTTTATATATATTCGTCACGTTCCATATTTTCAGTGATTCTTATATATATATATATATATATATATATATATATATATATATATATATATATATATATATATATATATATATATATATATATATATATATACAGTGTATATACACATACATACTTACATACCCAGCTAGTATTTTGGGATGAGACTGCTAGCCCCATACCTTTATATATCTATATATCTATAATGTTTAGTGAAATAAAATTTCTCCTTAACACTATATCTGCTCTCAGAAAGGACTCAGTCATCAGAAACCTCACAATATTGGATAAAATCTTACTAATTCTATCTGCATTTATTTCCACCCAGAACTAGGTAGGGCGCTGATCGCAAGGTAATGACCCTTACAGGTATTTGATTGCCGTGTGAAGAGACCCCATTAATGGGCAGAAGCGCCATTTCCCGGAATTCATTTCCTCGGTGCCAAAGACACCCCCCCTTTTTTTTTGTCACTTCCACGGCAGATTAATTGGTCTGTTATTGATTGTCTTTCTCGGGAGGTAATTGAAAGTTTAACGAAGTCGGAGGTGTTTTCATCAGTCGAGCGGGAAACATACTACTTTTTTTTTTCTATTTCTTTTTTTTTTTTTTTTTTTTCAGAGAGAGGCAATGTCCTTTATTTTTAGATTCTTTTATCTTCGTAGGTTATTTTGAGGTCGTCTCGTACCAGTATTGAATTGGTGGGATTATTATAATCTTTTTTTTTATCTTTATTTCTAATTTTTTAAAATTTTAGTAGTTTATTTTGAGATCATCTCATATCAGTACTGAATGGGTGGAACTGTTTTTTTTTTTTGTCTTAAGCTGTGACTGTGAAGAAAACTATTTGTTTTCTATCCATTCTGGAACCTTAAGCAATGCCTACAGTGCTCCACATGAGGTGCACTGACGGTACTATCCCCTACTGGGTTCTTTTTATTTTGAGGGCTATCTACTCCATAACCTTTCTCCCAGGCAGTCACTCCCCCCCTTGGAGTAGCTGCTAATTTTCTGGAGAGGACTTTTCCCCTTGTTCGTACTCACTTGGTTCTTGAATAAAATGTCTGACATGGTCTGTCGTTTTGAGTTTCCGTATAAGATTATCAGCGTTGTGTCTCACTGCAACTCAAGTAATATTTTCTTTATCTCCTTCGCTACACCAGTCTTAGTTTTCCGTAACAGAAAACTATTGTTCTGTCTGCACTTTTTCTGTCCGCCCTCAGATCTTAAAAACCACTGAGGCTAGAGGGCTGCAAATTGGTATGTTGATCATCCACACTCCAGTCATCAAACACACCAAATTGTAGCCCTCTAGCCTCAGTAGTTTTTATTTTATTTAAGGTTAAAGTTGGGCATAATCGTGTTTCTGGCAGCGATATAGGATAGGCCACCATTGGGCCGTGGTTAAATTTTCATGGGCCGCGGCTCATACAGCATTATACCGAGACCACTGAAAAATAGATCTATTTTCGGTGGCCTCGATTATACGCTGTACAGAAAACTCTATTGCGCCGAAGAAGCTTCGGCAAATTTTTTACTTGTTTTTTCTCTCTCTCTCATTTCTGCCTCCTTACTAGTTTTTACTATTCCTCCTTCATTACCCTCTCTTATTATCCCTTTGATTCCATTGTGGAATTTTACCCTCTTATCTACTCATTCCCCTTCCATGTCTTTGCCTTTGACATATTTTCGTCCACTTTTTCCTTATACATTTTCACTTCCTTCGTATCCAACTCAAGTCTTAATTATATTAATTACACAGCCACATTTTCACCCCTTTCCTCAACTCCACTTCAAAAAAATGATGATTAGTTTGACGATCATTCGCTCTCCTCTGCATTTCATCCTTCATCCTGCTATTTCATCTTTTCTCCACTAATATATAATGTAATATTCTCTTTTCTCCCAATTACCCTAATCCTCGTTGTGGAGCAGCCACAAAAACCCCATGCGGTGCACTGTAGGCATTACTTGTCTTTTTGTATGTGCCTGGCCTCAGCTGCAACCCCTTTCGTTCCTCTTACTCTACCTCCTTTCATATTCTCTTTCTTCCATCTTACTTTCCACCTTCTCCTAACAATTGATTCATAGTGTAACTGCTGTGAGGTTTTCCTCCTGTTACACCTTTCAAACTTTTTATTGTCAATTTCCGTCTCAGCGCTGAGACCTAAATTCTGTAATCAGCTCATTTCAGTTCATTCCAATTACCCTAATGAGTACCATTCGTTTGAAACACTGGATATCTATTTCCAACAATTAAGTCTCTTTTCAGTATCGTTTTCTCAAGACTTTCCATTTGTTATTTGTTCCAGCCACTCCTTACTTGTAGTTCCTCATTGGGCGGGTCGCTATCGTACTCGGTTACCACTCTGCTGGGCCCGCGTTCGATTCTCCGACAGGCCAATGAAGAATTAGAGGACTCTGGTGATAGACATTCATTTCTCGCTGTAATGTGGTTCGTATTCCACAATAAGCTGTAAATGCCGTCGCTAGGTAACCAGTGGGTTCTTAGCCACGTAAAATAAGTCTAATCCTTCGGCCAGCTCTCTAGAGAGCTGTTAATCGCCTGCTAGTGGTCTGCTCAACTAAGGCATACTTAACTCCTTACTTGTGAATAGGGCTGTCTCTAGGTGTCACCGACCTTTGCATTTAAATCACCTAGCACAACAACGCTTTTACATGTTCTGCAAGACTGTCTATAAGATTCACTAAAAAATAAACAGCACTGGAATATACGTAATCACTTAGTCTTAATTTCTTCCATAGTACATACTTTGGTAAGATCATTTAAATAACTCACCGAGAAACACATTATTTTGAACTCGTTAATGTCTACGTTGCTTTGTTTTGACCAAAAAAAAAAAAAAAAAACAGGAATGGATGAACAGATTTTGATCAAATTGGGTGAAAACATTCACATACTCCTTCCGGATAACGAATGTATCTTAGATGCCGATGACATATTTGATGAAGAACGTATGATGGATAATAACGAATATTTGGTGGACTCTCTGTGGCGAAAATAATCGTCATACCGTGGACGGCTACCGAGAGCTAATTACCGTTAGGAGGTCAATCAGAGACTCTTTACCGAAACCTTTCATCGGATCTTACGTAATCCTGCACCCAAAAAAAAAAAAAAAAAAAAATAAAATAACAGTAGACAGACTTATAAGCAATCCTAATAGGCAATCAGGAGTCCTTTGGAAAATCGGACCGCCAGTACGCAAAGCCATTTTTTCTTTTTTTTACAGCGGGAGTTATCATCGATCGCGTGTTAAGCAGGATTCCTGAAGATTCCTAGACACCCGATTCCTGCGCTGTATCACTCGGAAAGTCGCCTCGCACCATTTTGGCCTTTTAATATTCATAACTTTTTCGGTGTGAGGGAACGCCGCCTTGCATATTTAAAAGGCGCCGCTGCAATATACCCGCCCGTTGTTCGGGAAATGGGCTGGGTGTGTTTTTCCCGGTGTGGGGAAATGAATGACGGTGGGTTTAGCCGTAATGGGATACAGGTTTTTATTGGGCTGGGTGTGTTTTTCCCGGTGTGGGGAAATGAATATAGAGAGTTTGACCGTGATGGGGTAAAGGTTCGTTTTCATCCGCTAATTTTTGTTTTTCTTATGAGGAGTCCATTGGAACGGCAGCCCTTTGTCTAGGACTAGCTGGGAGAAGTGGAAAAGATTGGGAGAGCGAAGAGCCGAGGGCTTAACTCCACGAAGTTCCTGGTTAGAGGCGCGTCTTATCTCGAGAGAAATTTGGTTATAGATTCAGGGGAAGAAAAGGGAGGTAGGGATAAGTTCAATTTTGACAGCGTTTTTTAAGGGAAAGTGAAATTGGAGGCGTTTGCGTATTCGTCTAATCTTTCTTCGCGTTTGAAAAGTTTCAAGTTTTCTGTAAAAGCAAAACTATTGAGATGGTTGTTAGTCTGTCCGTCCGCGCTTTTTCTGTCCGCCCTCAGATCTTGGAAACTACCGAGGCTAGAGGGCTGCAAGTTGTTATGTTGATCATCCACCCTTCAATCATTAAACATACCAAATTGCAGCTCTTTATATGTATGTATATGTAGTAGAGAGAGAGAGAGAGAGAGAGAGAGAGAGAGAGAGAGAGAGAGAGAGAGAGAGAGAGAGAGAGAGAGAGAATATCATATACTCACTTTGACGAAGGTGTTTTGGCGTTGTTTAGAATGGTAAACTTTCACCAAGGAACTGGAGGCGAGACTCTTAGAAAGCCTGCAGTTTCTTTGACCTTATCGCTTCTGGTATCTGAAAAAAAAAACAAAACAGAGTTTGAGAGAATTGCTATAGAAATTCGAAATCCTAACCTGAGACATTATTTTAACTTTTTCATTTTTTGTGACGTTCTGTTAACAGCGCAAAACGGTGACATGTTTTCACATAAAATATGATATTCAACCTTTTCCCCAAGTCTGACACACGCCAGGCATCCTCTGACAATGACCATGGTATGTTTTTAAATCTCGACACGCCACTGTGTTTCCATGTGTGTATATTATAGAGAGAGAGAGAGAGAGAGAGAGGAGAGAGAGAGAGAGAGAGAGAGAGAGAGAGAGAGAGATATCTACTGGTCACTTTTTACCAGACGCGCATGCAATTTTGATGCCCAGTGTCCCCTTAACTTTTCAATTCTTTCACGCTTATTGGGCACGCTTGTCACCACAGCGTTAATATTGCAAGAAATATTCTAATGTAGAATGTAGTAGCCACAATGCCCTATAACTTCGAATCTTATATATTTTGTTGTTAATATATATATATATATATATATATAATATATATATATATATATATTTATATATATATTTATATATATATATATATATATATATACACTATACTGTATATATATTTATATATATATCCATTCTATCTATTTATCTTTCTATATATATAGAGATATATATATATATATATATATATATATATATATATATATATATATATATATATATTATATGTAGTTAGTGTGTGTGAGATATGAGAGAGAGAGAGAGAGGAGAGAGAGAGAGAGAGAGAGAGAGAGAGAGAGAGAGAGAGAGGCAGTCAATCCAGAAGACGGTACGGACCCATCGACAAAGGCACAATTAATCCACATTGCAAATGAGGCTACTTATCAATTAGGCGACGTCCCATTTACGTCCTAAGAAGCTACCGTGAGCAGAATTCCGTTCCTCGCGTAGGAAACGCTCCCACCCACCCATCTCAACAAGCCAGTGCCCGAAAGCCGTCCCTCCGGGCCACGCTAATATTATAGAGACTTCAAAGCCCAAAATACCGATTGAACCGCGGGGATTCATTCTCCAAATTCTCAAATATTGTTTGCGGAGGGAGTGGGTGTATGCGGTCGTAGAGATGGGGAGGAAATTGCGATTGGAAAACGCCGAGACGAACCGATTTTTTCGTCTCGTCAAGTTCGGCGATTGCGTCGAGATGCGTTGTAACTGATTCACTGCGCAAAAGGGAAATTGAGAACGAAGTTGTTCATGACTGTGGGATTCGAATAACTACGAAGGGGAGATTTACCTTCATGCGAATGTGTAGGACAATTGGAGGGGGAAAAATGGAGATAGTGAGATCGCAAACTTAATACCGGAAACGGAAGTAAGTCCGTTAGATAAACCTTAATATGAACTTTGGTCTTTCCTCCGTAGTGACTTCCCCAAATGGTTTTAACCCGGCAGTACCCACCTTTGCGGCGTGTTTAGTACAAGCCCGGTGGGGATGACCATAAAAACATAAACAAAAGACTATAAATATCATAAAGATAATGACCCTCAAGAAATATCAGCCCAAGATAACGACCCCGAATTTTGTTGGGGGTCACTATCAAGGAAAGATCCATGAATTTAACGAGTCAAAAAATTGAGTATACCTTAGTTTAACCAGACCACTGAGCTGATTAACAGCTCTCCTAGGGCTGGCCCGAAGGATTAGACTTATTTTACGTGGCTGAGAACCAATTGGTTACCTAGAAACGGGACCTACAGCTTATTGTGGAATCCGAACCACAATTCTTCATTGGCCGGCCGGAGACTCGAAGATTGAAACCGTGCGGATGAAGTGTGGCCAATATGAACCTGTGTCAGACCCTTCCAAATTCTTTAGAGGTGTCATTTATAATTATAATTATCATAACATGGTTTGCTTAAGTAACTGAAAGAACAGATATGTGAATAGAGTCATTAATAATAATAATAATAATAATAATAATAATAATAATAATAATAATAATAATAATAAATTGTATTTCAGTTCAATGGCACACACACATAATAATAATAATAATAATAATAATAATAATAATAATAATGACAGATATGTAATAGAAGTGTAATAATAATAATCCAATATAATAATAATAATAATAATAATAATAATAATAATAATAATAAATTGTATTTCAGCTCAATAATAATAATAATAATAATAATAATAATAATAATAATAATAATAATAATAATAATAATAATAAATTGTACTTCAGCTCAAAGTAGAGACAATACACCACCATATTTCATCAACAGACTGAATCCATTGACATGCGAAGACAAATATTAAATAGCAAGTTTTTCTTTTGTATTACTGGCAGCCATTTGCTATTTTATTTTATACTCGGCGAAACTCGTTTTGAAGCTAGAATTTAGTTTTCCGTTTCCTTTTTGCTGTCAGTTTTCAGTGAAAGGAAAAGTAAGAACGCTTATTTTGTGTAGGGAAATTGACCGGGGAGTGAGCTATTGTTCATTGTCATTGTCTTATTACACTGTTTTATTTTATCGTTCAGACCAGATTCGACATGGCTGCCGTTTCTCATTTCCAGGAAATCTGTATAAAATATACATATAAATGTGGTCCATTTCGGTGTGAAGGAATTTCACAAAAGAGAGTCTCTCTCTCCAGTTGTACAAGACACACACACACACATACATATATATATATATATATATATATATATATATATATATATATATTATATGCTATATATATATATATATTATACAGTGTGTGTATATATATGAAAATATATGATATAAAAGTATATGTGTTTTATTTCAGCATAAAAGAATTTCACAAAAAAGAGATTCTCTCTCTCTCTCTCTCTCTCTCTCTCTCTCTCTCTCTCTCTCTCTCCCTCCTCTCCTCCTCCTCCCTCCTCCTCCTCCTCCTCCTCCTCCTCCTCCTCCTCCTCCTCCTCCTCCCTCCTCCTCCCTGTGTATTCAAGTTGCCCATCTATATATAAATATTTCTGATAAAAAAAAAAAAATACGAAGCATCGATAACTCACGTAAGAAGATTTCATTCAGATCCGGATAGTGCGGCAAACGACCCTCCAGAGAAAGAAAGACATATCTCCAACGTTCTTTGTACTATGCCTCTCGCATTGTGGGAGGACCTGCGCTTTGCCCTCTGAATAGGAGGGAAAATAATCGAACCGAAAAAAAAGCAAAACAAATTGGAAATCTGCTACGGTGTACGACGCTGTTTTCATATAGCATCATTATTCTCGATGTTGGTATCTGTGGTAAGCTTTTTCCTTGTTATGTGGGATGTTTGTTATTTAAATTGAGATTGGAAGAGTCAGAGTTTAATTCTAAAGGATAAAATGGGGAATAAAGTTACGATGGTGATTTGGACATATAGTTGGAAGTCAGGTTCCATGAACCATTCTGTTTGTTCTGGGATTTAATTTATAATAGAATTATAATAGAGTTCTTGTAAGTCGAGGCAATCAGTAGATCTACTGGGTAGAAATGCTGACCGGTTTTCTGAGACATCTTCAGGTTAGAAATATATATATATATATATATATATATATATATATAATTAGATAATATATATTATATATATATATATATATATATATATATATATATATATATATATTTATATATATGTATATATATATGAACGAACTGCAGATGTTAGAAGTTGTATTAAGTATAGGTAAAATCATGATTTATACCTTAGATTTATTTTTAATTATTATTTCAGTACAGTTAGTATTTTCGTCTATAATCACACTTCTCTTCCCTCTGTTCCTCTATTTTTTTTTTTTTTTTTGGTACATTTTACTCAGTCAGAAATTAGATTTGCTCAGTGTCGGAATTAAAGCATTATGCAAATCAGCCTCGTGTTTTATTCATGGGAAATTTAAAATTTAATTTGAGTTTTTTTAAAGTATATTACCCAATGATATGGTAATTAATACTTTATTCGTTTTAAATTGAAGTATTTCTCAGTATTTTATTTCTTTCCTAACTGACACACACACGCACACACAACCACACACACACACACACACAAACACACACACACATTTTTATACATTTTTAGTTTTCTGTAAATTAAAAGTATTGTACGGGCTTTGTCTGTCCGTCCGCACCTTTTTTGTCTGCAATTTTTGTGTCCGTCTCAGATCTTAAAAACTACCATAGGCTGAGTGAGGGGCTGCAAAATGGGTATGTTGATCATCCACTCTCCAGTCATCAAACATACCAAATTGCAGCCTCTAGCCTTAGTTTTTATTTGATTTAAGATGTTTTGCTGGCCATAATCGTGCTTTCTGGCAACGATATAGATAGGCCACCACTGTGGGTGTAGAAGTTTCTAGGCCGCGGCTCATACAGCATTATACCGGAGACCACCGAGAGATAGATCTATTTTCGGTGGCCTTGATTATACGGTGTAGCGTCTGTACAGAAAACTCGATTGCGCCGAAGAAACCTCGGCGCATTTTTCTTTTTTTTTTAATTAATTTTTTTTACCAATAATGAGCTGATCATAAGATTCTGAGGTCACACTCTTGAGCTTTTGAAAAAGCCTGAATAGCCCCTGCGTTCGTTAATATAAATCGGTGCGTAATTCCACTCCGAAGAATTCTGGCCCTTGCGACCAGGCTTATTAAGGGTGATTCTACCCTGAAAGAGATGAGATGGGGAGCAGAGCCCCCCCTCCCCCTTCGGCCGTCTTGTGATGCTCCTATAATCATTTCAGTTCCTTTTAATAGACTCTTAATGATATTCTAACTCGATAACGATTGGAGAAGTGGAGACACGTAACAAAGACGAGTTAAAAATGCGCCGCAGTTTCCTCGCTGCATTCGAGTTTTCTGTACGGCCGCGGCCCATGAGACTCAGCCACGGTCCGGAGGTGGCCTGTGTTGTTGGTGCCTGTAAAGCCATAGAATGCGATTATGGGTCACTTTAACTTAAATGAAATAAAGCTATTGATGTTAGAGGGCTGCAATTTGGTATGTTTGATGACTGGAGGGTGGATGATCAACATACCAATTTGCAGCCTCCCAGCCTCTGTTTTTAAGATTTGAGGGTTGACAGAAGCGACAGAAAAGTAGACAGAAAAGTGTAGACAGAAAAAGTGGGACAGAAAAAGTGCAGACAGAAAAAGTGGTGACAGAAAAAGTGTGGATAGAAAAAGTGTTGACAGAAAAAGTAAAGACCAGAAAAAGTGCGGACAGAATAAAGTGCCGGACGGACAGACTAAAGCCAGCTACAGCAATTTTTCTTTTAAAGAAACCTAAAAGTGTTATTTTATACCGACATCTTGCGGTTTCTTAATGACGCCGATGACTTAATGTTACGTTTCCCTAAGCCTCGCAGATGGCGCCTGGGAGGTGTCAAGTCTTCACATACTCGAAAACTCTCGGAGACGAGAAAATCACCGAATCCTCAGGCCTCGTAAATATGTTTAATGGCTGTCTGGAACGAACTCTTTAATGCCCGCCTCGAATAAACTGTTTAATAACAGTCTGGAATGAACTATTTACATATCGAGAAGCCGCTTTCGTGATTATTACGTATAAAAATATTCGGTCTGGGAATATGGAGTTGAGCCGGGTGGACTGGAGATTGGGAGGTGTCTGGAAGATGTTTGGAAAAGAATTTTTATTCCAATATATTGTTCTTCAATTTAAAAAAAGGAGCAATTTAGTCCTCGTTAAGTCTGTTAAAGCTCAGTTTGATGACATCGTTGACTAGGAGTTCTCCTACTTATTATTTTTGGTTGAAGTTTCGTTCTTATGCTTGCAGTCGGTCTCCGAGTTTTTCCGTCTTCTGTTTGTGCCTTCATAATATAAATATACAGTATATATATATATATATATATATATAAAAATATAAATATATATGTATATATATATATATATATATATATATTATGTATATATGTATATATATGTATAAATATATATATATATATATTTATATATATACATATACAACATAAATATATATATTTATATATATATTTATATGTATGTATTTATGTAAGTTATATATATATATATATATATTATTATATATATATATTCATTTATAAATATATAATATTCAAATATATATATATATAAATATATGTGTATATGTGTATGGCATGTATGTATAATGAGAATCGCTGTAAAAAAACATGGAAAAAATTAGAAGACTTCTCGAGGCGATGCAACAAATCATTCAAATCAGCCCTTCGATATAAATATTCATGTCCAATCCAGATATTGTACTTTGAGCGTAAATCAACCCATATGCACCATGGTAGCTGAGTACTGGGTAGGTAACACTTGGCTATGCACGATAGTTTGCTAATTGCGTAGGCGCTGTTTATAAACTTTCTTGTATCAGGGCATAATTATCTATTAGTATCGAATTCCCTTTACCGTCGGCGTATCTTATACCTGAAGGGAGTTTATATAAGTCCTCCTAGCATCTAGGTTCAGCGTAGATTGGCTTATTAATAATTCCCTTTGGGCATGAATTATTCCCAAGATTGAGTGTTTTAATATTTGAACGTTGAAATATGCGTTGGGTAAGGTTTTCCACATTATACATACACATGTTGCCGTATATATATATGTATATAATGTATATATATATATATATATATATGTATATATATATATATATATAATAATGATTATATAATTTATACATATTTACACTGTATATATATATATGTAAATATAAATATATATAAATTATATGTTGATATATTTATGTAGGCATTTATACAGTATGTGTATATATATATATATATATATATATATATATATATGTATATGTATTATATATTGTATGTATCCGTCTATGGATGGTGTATGTATATGAATAATGCAGTCAATCAGATCTCTCATCTTTGACTTCTCCTTAGAAAAACGCCACAACAGTGGGTGTCGCATTTAAACAATTTAGATGCTGATCGCGGTTGAACTCGCCCAGTCAAAAATTAACAGAATAAGGAGTCTCATACACCTACACACAGCGCCATTCAACTCCCTTCCCTTATTTACCAATCTGCTTCGTCAACTATTCATTCGTATATAGACACTTACTATAAGTCAGGCTCCTTCCCTTTTCATTTTTGGTAGCCATTGTTCGGACGCTTCCTCCTGCCGCTTTTGATGTCAGTCACGAGTGCTTTCCTGTGCTTTCTAGCGTCAACAATGCCGACATTATGAATATGAATGTTAACTCTTTCTTGCTTTTCATCCGACAACAATAAGTCCCAAAGTTAACCCTTTCTTTTTTATCCGACGACAAAAAGTCCCAAAGTTGGCCGTTTTTCTCTTTTTATCTGATAACAGCATGCCCCATTCAAGTCTGCTTTTTTCGTTTTCCGTGAAAGAAAACTGTTGTGCCGGCTTTGTCTGTCCGTCCGCACTTTGTTTTGTCCGCATTTTTTCTGTCCGCCCTCAGATCTTAAAAACTACTGAGGTTAGAGGGCTGCAACTTATGTGTTGATCATCCATTCTTCCAATGTCAAACATACCAAATTGCAGCCCTCAGCGTGAAGGTTTTATTTCATTTAAGGTTAAAGTTGGCCATAATCGTGCTTTGGCAACGATATAGATAGTACCACGGGCCGTGGTTAAAATTTCATGGGGCGGGGTTCATACAGCATTAGTACTGGAGGCCACCGAAAGATAGAATCTATTTTAGGTGACCTGGATTACACGCACCAACGGCTGGTACATAGAAAACTCGATTGCGCCTGAGTTAACTTGGCGCATTTTTGCCTGTTCTTTTTTTTTTTTTAAAGCTGTATTTACACTTTAAAGATGGCATGATTAACCCTTCACAAAGAAAGTAGCATAGCGGTAATATCTTTTATGTAAAAGATAGTACCCGTAGTGGTTACGAAGTCTTTTACATAGAGATTATTCATAGGAATTCGTTTAGGGGAAATCTACACCAAAGACTTGTGTGTCCTCTGACAGGTAATAATTATATATGAAGCTTTGGAATGTTGTTGAAATGTTCATTCTTGTAGTGGGTTGACGAGACTCTGTTAATATTTCTAGTGTGACAGTACAGCAAAAATTCTGCTTTATTTTATTCATGATTATATTCATGATTATT
Organism: Macrobrachium rosenbergii; assembly: GCF_040412425.1. Taxonomy (NCBI): domain Eukaryota; kingdom Metazoa; phylum Arthropoda; class Malacostraca; order Decapoda; family Palaemonidae; genus Macrobrachium; species Macrobrachium rosenbergii. The sequence continues at coordinate 30,137,149 of NC_089771.1, forward strand.
GAATATATATATATATATATATATATATATATATATATATATATATATATATATGAGTATATATATATATATATATATATATAGTATATATATATATATATATATATATATATATATATGTATATATAGGTTATATATATTAATATAATCGATAGACTTTTCCTGTTAGTATATGTATGATGCACAAATACATACAACAAATGCAAGCAATAACGCGCGTGCGCTGGGCTAATCCTTGGTTATACCTCATTTAGGATGAGGTTGCTGGCCTATCCCTTCAATACGCAATGCGGTGTTTAGGTCAGCGGAAGAAAGATGAATCTTTCAGGAAACTGGCCCCAACTCTGAGGGATTAAGCCCTGATCTCTGTCTCTTGTCTGTGCGTGTCTGCGCTAGCTCTGTTGAATTAATAACTTCCTATATATTATTATCAAGGATCCATTATCTGACCTGAGAACTGATATCCCCAAAGGCAGCGATCGAAGAGAACCATCGTTTATTTTCTATATTGATACCAAGGATTATAGACAAAAGAATGCCCCTGAGAAGTTAGGAAGCGTGGGAAGTTAAGGATTCAGTATTCCTGGGAAGTTCACGATACAATATTCAAGGGAAGTTCAGGATTCGCGGAGATCTCTTACTGGCACCGTCCTGAAGGTAGGAGAGGACTTCTGGGTCAGCCCAATATGCGATGCTCTGGAGACATATGATAGGGCAGATATGCAAGTGAGGGAG
>NC_089771.1:30142883-30237883 GCF_040412425.1 Macrobrachium rosenbergii
TCTCAAAAGTAAAAGAAAGTCTTTTGTAGATTTGCTCGTACTTTCACTCTGCTTTCTTTGGTGCTGTTTATATCATTCACGCTGCTTCGAACTTATAATCATTTCTAGATTGATTGCTTCGTATTGCTCTTGAGACAAAACCACAGAGAGAGACTGGGGTAGTTGATACCCACTGTCTGCCCAGGACTTCAGTGGCATCCTTCAAGAGGAATTTATGGTCCGTGAAAAGCTTATTTCTCTCTCTCTCTCTCTCTCTCTCTCTCTCTCTCTCTCTCTCTCTCTCTCTCTCTCTCTCTCTAAGTTTAATGCCTAGACTCAAGAAAATTTTTGAAAGTGAATTCCTCTCTCTCTCTCTCTCTCTCTCTCTCTCTCTCTCTCTCTCTCTCTCTCTCTCTCTCTCTCTCTCTCTCTCTCTCTAAGTTTAATGTCTAGACTCAAGAATGTCTAATGTCTAGACAAGAAAATTTTTGAAAGTGAATTCCCTCTCTCTCTCTCTCTCTCTCTCTCTCTCTCTCTCATTTTATAACCCTAATCACTGTTGAATCCGAACCGATATATTCAAATAGAATGGAATAAAATAAAAATTTTATTTGAAATTTCGTCAGTTTCTGCACGTGACAGAGAGACAAATTCAGTCGCCCTTTCAACAATTCTAGTGAATGGGAATTATTCTGTTGCAGCCGTGTGCCGTTCTTTTCACGAAGCAGCGATTGTTTGCGGTTGCATTTAAAATCCTTTTTTTTTCTGGCGGGAGTTCTCTTTGAAATGTTCATTCTGTTGGCTGGTTTTGGTGATGTTGATGTGTTATTATAATATGTCTGTCTGTCTATATACCTAATCTGTCTGTCTATTTATCCATTTATATATCTGTCTATATATTAATCAATCAATCTATACATATACATACTTACATTCATACATATATATATATATGTATATATACAGTCCACACATTCATACATACATACGTACACAGTCGCCGGCAGTCACATTATATATAAATTATGTATATGTATATATATACACATAAATACATACATCCATGTATACATACATACATACATACATACATACATACATAGTCGCTCGTTGTCACACAAAAGGGAACTATTCCGCCTGATAGATAGAATAATTCTAAAGCGTATAATGACTGCGTTGGGAAAGAGAATCGTTCTTTTCGGAGCAACAGTAATCTTCCATTCACGCAGGTATATCAGTGAAATATTACAAGAAGTGATATTTTACTGGTATGCCTGTTGTAATATTTCAGTGAAATATTACGACAAGAACTTCAGAACCGTGTATCTTTTACCGCGAGAGGTTACATGAGATTTGTGAGAACTTAGAAACCACTAACTAAACTTCCCCAATTGTTTGTACAAGTAGAGGACAGCCGTTTCCCAGCAAATTTTAGAAGGTGCCTAAATGCTCGTGGTGAGTTTTGCAGGACGCAAAACCATCTGTTATCATCTCTCTTCTGAGAACAGGGTGTACTCTTGACTATTAGTTTCTGGAACCCGTCAACAAAGAACTTGATAGGATCCGAGAACGCTTAACCAAAAATGAATATCGGGACAGCGTGGCAGAAGATGCATCAGGCATTCAATATTCCTCCCACCATTAGTCACGACGCCAGGTGGGAAACGATCACAAAATCCCATCACCTAACGTATGTAACGGCTCCGTAAGAGGGTAGAGGTGCACTGTAGGCATTACTCAAGGTTCTTTGCAGCGTCCCTTCCTTAGGCCCTCAGCTGCAACCTCTTTTATTCCTTTTACTGTACGTTCGTTTTGTATTCTCTTTCTCCCATCTTAATTTTCTTAACGTTCTCCTAACAGTTGTTTCATGGTGCGGATGCGAGGGTTTCCTCCTGTTACACCTTTCAAACCTCTTACTCTCAATTTCCCTTTCAGCGCTGAATGACCTCGTAGGTCCAAGCTTTCCCTTTCAGCGCTGAATGACCTCATAGGTCCCGGCGCTTGGCTTTCGTCCAAAATTTTACATTCCATTTCCAACCACATGAAACGGCCCCGAAACAGGATGCAAAAGCATTTAACAAGAATAATTGCTGAAGGGGTTACGTCACTTAGAATCTTCAGCCCACCCCAGAAACCTGACGTCATCCTTAATCGTGAGAAACAGTAACCGGCTCTTTGCAGAGAGGGGGAAGGAATGACTTGGGAATCACTTAACAGAGTTTATAAATTTGCATATTCGGTGAGGAATTGGGAATTGTGTTGGTGTCATTCCACCACAACTTTGCGAAGGCCAGTGTCGTGGAAATTATGGTAACGCGACTCCCATGGAGGTATGGAGTTAGATAAGAGTAAAATTAGTGATCGAATGGATTGGAATAGTATATCCAGATTCTTACTATTAATTAATCGGCTCCTCACAATAGTGACTATTTCAGTTACTAAGAAAACAGCAAATTAATGCGCAAATAATTCAAATTGCAATTTCCCTGCGACAGAGAGATTTTTCAGTTTTCGTTGAACCTCAGAGAGAGAGAGAGAGAGAGAGAGAGAGAGAGAGAGAGAGAGAGAGAGCACCGAGGATAGTAAGAGCAAGCAAATGCCATATTAATGAAGAAAAATAATAAAAAATACTGCATACAATAATTATGGCCTCTGATCAAAGACGGAATTGACAGGAGAGAGAGAGAGAGAGAGAGAGAGAGAGAGAGAGAGAGAAGAGCAAAGAAAATACCAGCAAAATCACAACAATTATAGTATTGGCAAGAAAATACCAGCAGTAATGACAACAATTATAATATTGGCTACAGTATTTATGGCCTCTGATGAGAGAGAGAGAGAGAGAGAAAGAAAGAAATTTTGATTTACCCAACATAGGAATTTTCCACTCGCTAATTATTATTCTTATATCTTTTTCTTGTTTTTAGTAATCTTTTTGTAATAGATTATTATTTATCCACCTATCCGATCTATTATTTTCTTGTTAGTTTTTAAAGTTTTCTTTAGCTATTTTACTATAGCAGTAGAGGTGACGATCATAGCTTTAATATTAAATATATGAATTATATATCATCGCAAACAATTGCGATAGTGGCTGCACCTATTCAAAAATAGTTTATTGATGGTGAACCCATATCACCATGTATATGTGGCGATGACTCATGATGATGATGATTATTATATAGAAAGTCACAATATTCTCAATATAATTTTGAAATTGGGTCATTGAATTAGAAAATGATCATTGTACAGAAATTCAGTATTCTTAATATAATAAAATTTTGAAATTACGTTATTAGATTAGCAAATGATCAGTGTTTCTGTTTTTAGTTAGAAAAATCTCGAAATCAGGACGTGGAATGAGAAAATGATCAGCGGCAGAATATGACTGAAACGCATTGCAATATTAAGGGACCTCATTCCCTGCCAGAGGTCTGGACTCAACACTGAATCATCCTTCCCCTCCTAAGAGTAAGTAGCTGCTTCCATTGACATAAAGCCCAACCCGAAAAATATCCATTGAAAGCTGATTCAGAGGCGACGACCGCGCCTGATGAGAAATGAACCATAGCAAGATTCAATTCCAATCTGCGGCCCGTGTGCCAGTCATGAGTTCCAGGAATCGTACTCGAATATGGAGATGAGGTCCTACTGTCGTCCGTAGCTCTTTCCTCGGTGGATTTCTTAATCATGTTGTTTTTCATCCCTGAGACGTGTAGGACGCGTTAACTTATTATTTTCTCCCAGAGGCATGTAGGAGGTATTATTTTCTCCATGAGATATGTAGGAGGTATTAACTAATATTTTCTCCCAGACGCATATAGGAGGTATTATTTTCTCCATGAGATATATAGGAGGTATTAACTAATATTTTCTCCCAGACACATACAGGAGGTATTATTTTCTCCGTGAGATATATAGGAGATATTAACTAATATTTTCTCCCAGACACATATAGGAGGTATTATTTTCTCCGTGAGATATATAGGAGGTATTAACTAATATTTTCTCCCAGACGCATATAGGAGGTATTATTTTCTCCATGAGATATACAGGAGGTATTAACTAATATTTTCTCCCAGACACATATAGGAGGTATTATTTTCTCCATGAGATATATAGGAGGTATTAACTAATATTTTCTCCCAGACACATACAGGAGGTATTATTTTCTCCGGGATTTACAGTATATGGGAGATATTAACTATTAGATCTTGAATAACAGGGAATATTTAGGCTACTTTAATATTTAGAATATACGTCGTATTCAGTATATACTAGCGTCCAGTGTCAGAAGATTTCCACTTTTTTTATGTCTGAATAAGTATGGATGTTGTATTAATTAAAAGTAGGAGAGGGGGGGGGATGTTTCTAAAATTTTGTACAATTCGCCATCGTGTGCGCATGCGCCTTGCGTTTTTGAATCTCGTGCGCGCATGCGCCTTGCGTTTTTAAATCTCGCGCTTATATGTTTATATATAAATATTTTTGGTGTGTGCTTTATGCTTTAAGTTTGGGTTACGGCTTGCTTCAATTTTTTTGAATGGACACATTTTTATCTTATCGCGTCTGTGTATAATTTTGTGCCTGTAGGATTAATATTTTTTTTAATTCTACGTGTTAATGCAATTTTCTTTGGCTTCACATGTTGACGCTCTTTGTGCTTGCATTTGCTTGGGCGTGATCTTGTTATTTTCGCCTGTGCGTGCTTTTTCTTCATGTTTACCTAAGCGTATGTACGTGCAAAGGATTCTTGCGTCGTTAAATTTATGCAAGCGCTTGAGTTGTGCGTCCATTAGGACGTGTTTTGCAAGCTTGATTGTGCTTGTGTCTGGGTTCGTGCAGTGCTTGAAAATGAAGCCACTGGAGTAGGTATGATCAGTGTTTCCCTAATGAACGGCGTTTTAATGAGGTTTTATTTTTAAACCTTTAATGAAAGTGGGGAAAGCGTTGTTCAACAAATAATTTCATTCTTAGTCCTGAGGTTGTTTTTAAGTTTTCTGTAAAAGAGAACTATTGCGCCAGCTTTGTCTGTCCGTCCGCACTTTTTCTGTCCGCCCTCAGATCCTAAAAACTACTGAGGCTAGAGGGCTGCAAACTGGTATGTTGCTCATCCACCCTCCAGTCACCAAACACACCAAATTGCAGCCCTCTAGCCTCAGCAGTTGTTATTTTATTTGAGGTTAAAGTTTTGCCATGATCGTGCTTCTGGCAGCGATATAGGATGGGCCACCGCTGGGCCATGGTTAAAGTTTCATGGGCCGCGGCTCATCCAGCATTATACCGAGACCACCGAAAGAAACATCTGTTTTCGATGGCCTTGATTATAAGCTGTAGCGGCTGTACAGAAAACTCGATTGCGCCGAATGAATAGGGTTCATTTTGTGAATAATAATAATAATAATAATATTCTCTGGAAGCTTGAATTTCATGTCAGTGGCCCCTTTGGTGGGTTTGTTCCATATGAATAGGGTTCATCTTCTGAATAATAATAATAATAATAATAATAATAATAATAATAATAATAATAATAATAATAATAATAATAATTTCTACTGTATGTATACGCTCATCTATTCTTTCCATTTCCTTGTTTATTCTTCCATTAAACATTAAGCTTCAGTTGAATATTGCCCACACTGTCCTTCGGAGTATTACCCACAATGCCCTTCGGAGCATTACCCACAATGCCCTTCGGTCTTCTAAGAACAAATACGGGAAGCATTAGCAAAAGACGATCCACGTCTAAGTCGTCAATTGTCACCGTTCCTTGCTGAAGGCTTCGTTGTTTTTCTTTTCGTTGTTGTTTTTCTTGTTGTTTTTCCCTCTCTGCTTATTTGTCGTCTCGCTTTGGACTGCTCTCATCAAAGCTTTTGTGCGGCTGTTGGTAATTCCGTTGTTTGTTTGTTTGTTTGTTTGTTTCTCCGGAATCGGCGTCGTGGAACCGTTGTTGCTGTTTTGCTCGTTGCGTTGTTTCGCTGGGTAGTTTGTTTGTTGGTGTCTTGGTTTGTGTCTTGTTTCGTTTGTCGGTAGATGTATCGTTATATGTATTATGGTTCTCAGATAGTTGGTCATTTTCTTTATATATATATATATGTATATGTATGTATGTATGTATATATACATATATATAAATTTATATGTATTTTTATACATATATCTATATATATATATATATATATATATATATATATATATATAATATAAACATTTGTGTCCAATTGCTAATGTCCTGGACTCTCACTGGAAAGGCCGTGGTTCAGTCCCGTGGTGAGTTTGAAATTTATATATATATATATATATATATATATACATATATATATATATATATATGTGTGTGTGTGTGTGTGTGTGTGTGTGTGTGTGTGTGAAATCTTGAATTACCAGTAGGTGAGAGATGCGTGCAAGAGTGAAACAATACTCGTGATGATTATTATAATGATCATGTCAATAGAACGAATATAATTTTAAAGACCGTGTCAGTAGAAATAATACAATGATAATGATAATGTAGATCGAATATAATTTTAACGACAGTATCAATTAAACGAATATAATAATAATAATAATAATAATAATAATAAAGATTGTCAGGATTACAAAGAATAAAAAAACTGATCGTTTCACCCAATCCATTCTCCGCCATTACTCACGAGGAGAAACGAAATCTCCATCGCCTGCAAAACTCTCCCCCCCTCATATCCATCGCATCGCCTCTCTCGTCTCTTCGTGAGCAAGGCCATCTTGCCTATTCATCCCGAGTCCCCGAAAATATTGAAGTCGACTTGTCTTTGCATCACCTCCGCCGCGGTCGATACTCTCGACCGCCTGAAGAAACGCTACTCGGTATCCTCGAATGAATATTAATGGAACGCCTTTAAGGCTTACAAATCCCTTTTGCTTTTATCGCTTTTTTTTTTGGGGGGGAGGGGGTTCGCGGAAGTGCGCCCGAAGCTTTTTCTGGAATTGGGGTATATTTGTAGCCTCGCTGCTTAGGGTGGTCTCCATTCGGACGAGTGAGATGACGGAAATTGGTAGGTAATATTTTTTGATTGATTCTGTCAGATGCCCGATCTTTTAATAAATCCGTATGGGGGTAGGGGTTAGGTAGCGCCGTCAGGGCACTTCATGCGGTGCACTGTAGGCATTACGTAATGTTCTTTGCAGTGTCTCTTCGACCCCTAGCTGCTATTCCTTTCATTCCTTTCACTGAACCTCCGTTCATATTCTCCATCTTCCATCTTCCTTTCCAACCTCTCCCAACAATTGTTTCGTAGATCAGTTGTGAGGTTTTCCTTCTGTTAAACCTTTATACAATATTGCTTACAGTTTTCCTTTCGGTGCTGAATGAGTGACCTAACAGGTCCCAGCGCTTGGTCTTTGGCCTAAATTTGATATTATATGCTATTTCGTTCCTCTGATATCTATAGAAAAATATATAAAATATCCTATTCTATTCCTTTGATATATTTAGAAATAAAATATAAAATGTTCTATTCTATTCTTTTGAATATGAAACATTCTATTCTGTTCCTTTGATATCTGCAGAAATAGAATATAAAATATTTGATTCCTTTGATATCTGCAGAAATAAAACATAAAACATCCTCTTCTATTCCCTTGATATATGTAGAAATAAAATATATAAAACATCCTATTCTATTCCTTTGATATCTGCAGAAATAAAATATGAAAACTTTTAAAGACAAATTTAACGACTCTGGTTCTCTGAGCTCCATTCTCCAGGAAATACAGCGATTGCTTCAATCAGGTTTATCTCGGCGAGATCACTGACATATAGCCATCTTGGCCTTCTTCTTATCCGCTGGAGGTCAAGGCGAAGAAGATTCCTTTCAATCAAAACTCCCTCGCCACTAATGCAGGAAAGAGTTGATGTGATGGAGTGGCTTTCAGGGCGGGGCAGGAGATGGTCAGGGATAGGCAAGGGGCGTCTTGAACTTTCTTCTTTTAAGACAGATAGTACTGGGCATATAATGGCGACTGGTTTTGTATACACACACACATACACATATATATAAATATATACATGTATATGTATCTATCTGTCTATCTATCTATCTATCTATCTATATATATATGTATATAATGTTCATGCATCCTGACTTCTAGTATTTTATACATGATATTTCCACGTTATTTTTAAGACGTCTCTGCTTACATATCCTTTACAGCCAATGTTTGGACTTAATTAACCCCTAAGAAAATGTTTTAAAATTGTTCTTCTCTGTTCTATATCTTTGTTTTTTTATAAGTTCCCACGCTTTCTTTTTTTTTTTTTTTATAAGTTCCCAGGACGAAAGCGTTATAAGCGATTTGACGAAGGGAAATAAAACGAGCGTTTGCTCAGATCTGCGTGCATTGAAGTTGCATGTGTTTTCCGAGGTCCTGGTGCCGGCATCCTTGTTGTGTCAGCCTCGAACAGCTGTCTTGGTTCTTTGAGTAAACATCTTAATTATTATTATTATTATTATTATTATTATTATTATTATTATTATTATTATTATTATTATTATTATTATTATTATTATAGAAATAATCAACACACAATCACGTGTGGAACAGAAATAAATTTCTGACTCACATGAGGATCGAACCTAGGTCTTTCAATTGAAGGCAAGGGCGCTGCCAACTAGGCCATACTGGTGGGCAGCGCCCTTTGCCTTTCAGTTGAAAAAGACCTGGGTTCGATCCTGATGAGAGTCAGAAATTTATTATTATTATTATTATTATTATTATTATTATTATTATTATTATTATTATTATTATTTTTGTTGCATAAAATGGCTGCATCTTGCGAATTGATTTTATGCTGAGTTCTCTCAATTCTTCTAATAATTCGCTTTCACAGAAAGGCGAATTATTAGAAGAATTGAGAAACTCAGTATAAAATCGATTCATAAAATGCAACCATTTTTTATTCAACAAAACTTGCCAAAAGACGCTCTTCTTCCTTCGTATTATTATTATTATTATTATATTATTATTATTATTATTATTATTATTATTATTATTATTATTATTCAGAAGATATGAGAAACATTTATGATTGCAACGTTATGTAGGATACATTCATGGTAAATTGACATGATAATTCAAAAATATTGTTGCATGTGGCTTGAGATACACGTTTAATTAGTTTTTTTTTATAATGAAAACCGTAATGTGACGATGAAATGTTTCATATTATTATTATTATTATTTTATTATTATTATTATTATTATTATTATTATTATTATTATTATTATTATTATTATTATTATTATTATTATTATTATTATTATTATTATTATTATTATTATTCAGAAGATGAACCCTATTCATATGGAACAAGCCCACCGCAGGGGCCACTGACTTGAAATTCAAGCTTCCAGAGAATATTAAGGTGTTCATTAGGAAGAAGTAAGAGGAAGTAGAGGGAAATACAGAAAGAAGAGATAATACCACTTACTGAAAAAGAAAAAAATTAATGAATTAATAAATAGATAAAAGGGTCAAGGGTAATGAAAAGTTATATATATACTTTTAATTGTGTTATACCTTGACTGATATTAAATGTATTACAGTCCCCAGTGCTAGATTTTGTATCTTTCTTCAAAATGGTCGAAGGAGGCTGTTTTTAAGCATTTTTAAAATTTTCTTCTTCCGTAAGGTGGAATATTCCATAGGTGGTTAGTGTCCTTAGTGCACCTCACGCGGCGCACTGTAGGCATTACTTGAGGTTCCTTGTCGCTGTTGGCCCAGCGTTCGACTCTCCGACCGGCCAATGAAGAATTAGAGGAATTTATTTCTGGTGATAGAAATTCATTTCTCGTCATAATGTGGCTCGGATTCCACAATAAGCTGTAGGTCCCGTTGCTAGGCAACCAGTTGGTTCTTAGCCACGTAAAATAAACCTAATCCTTCGGGCCAGCCATTGGAGAGCTGTTAATCAGCTCAGTGGTCTGGTTAAACTAAGATATATTTAACTTTTGAGGTTCTTTGCAGCGTGCCTTCGGGCCCTAGCTGCAACCCCTTTCATTCCTTTTTGCTGTACCTCCGTTCATATTCTCTTTACAGTATACGATTTCAAGATTGCAAAAATCATCCAAAATTTATTCATCCAATAATCCATTACAGAACTGACTTTTGAAAAAAAAAATATTTACCAGTCATTATATTTTATGTCATCGGTAATTACCTACGAAGGTAATTACACCAGCTAGGCGCTATTCCATTTTCAAATTACGACACCTCGACGATACGTGGGTCGGGAATTTTTTTTTTCCCCATTAATGCAGAATAGTGGTATCTCATTAACGTACCATCCAATTTTTCGTTTGTTTTTGTTTTTCCAAACCGTGTTTATGTTTTGTCACAGGAAATGAGCAAAATTATTCCCAGGCAAATTAGCTGGTCCGCTGGTATAGCGGTTAGTGTCGTGGCGTGCCGCTCAGATGTCGCGGGGGCGGGGGGGTTTCGCGTCTCCCCCAGGGCGATGAAAAACATCACTGGCTCTGCATCATGATCAGTTACTGTCGCAGTGTTAAGGGGGTCTGCTGCGGTGGGAGGTTGAAACCAACGTTATTCTTTGGAAGCTTAAAGAATTTCAAGTCAGTGGCCCCTTTGGTGTACTCGTTCCGTTTGATTAGGTTTCATCTACTAAAATAATAATAATAATAATAATAATAATAATAATAATAATAATAATAAAAAATTATTCCCAGCCAAATTGTACCTTTGCTCGGGATGGCGAAAAACGGCGCTAATCCAATTTGCGATGGAATTTTGACGTTGCTCGTATATGCAAAACAATTTTATTACTCCCCCTCCGGAGGTCAACAAGCCGTGGATGGCCCGCTTCGATGGCTGTTCAATTCATTTTTATTGGGATGATTTGGATTTCTCTCTCTGCTTCCGTTTTTCCTTTCCTTTCTGGCCTTTCTGTATTTCCTATTACCTTCTGTTGCTTCATGCAAATGAGCACCATATTCTTTGGGAGCTTGAATTTTAAGTTAATGGACCCTTTGGTGGGCTTTTTCCACATGAATAGGGTTCATCATCTGAATAATAATAATAATAATAATAATAATAATAATAATAATAATAATAATAATAATAATAATAATAATAATAATAATAATAATAATAATAAGGAATGTATTTTGGTTTTCCGCTCATTAGCCTTATTTAAAAAAAAGGATTTAAGCTTTTGTGTATCTTAGGCGGCAGATAGCTGAAATGAGTTGATTAAAGGGCCAGGACTGGGATGGAATGCAAATGTTGTGTCTCCGAGGACAAAATAGGAGTGGGAATGTTGCTTTGTCCACGATGACATTATTGAAATGTTGTTGTCGTCTCCCTGAGGACGAAATAGGAATGGGAATGTTGCTCCGTCCCCGATGACAATATGGAAATATTGTTGTGTCTCCGAGGACGAAATAGGAATGGAAATTTTGCTCCGTCCCCGAAGTTAAATTAAGCACACCTTAGTTTAACCAGACCACTGAGCTGATTAAGCTCTCCTAGGGCTGGTCCGAAGGTTTAGATTTATTTTACGTGGCTAAGAACCAACTGGTTACCTAGCAACGGGACCTACAGCTTATTGTGGAATCCGAACCACCTTATGACGAGAAATGAATTTCTATCACCAGAAATAAATTCCTCTAATTCTTCATTGGCCAGTCGGGGAGTCGAACGCTGGGCCAACAACGTGCTAGCCGAGAGCTCTACCAACCCTCCAATGAAGAACTGCTCGTCCCCGATGACAGTATGGAAATGTCGTCTCCCTGAGGGCGATATGGAATTTGAAATGTTGCTCTGCCTCTGAGGCTGAATGGAAACGGGAATGTTGCTGTGCCTCCAGGACAAAATTGAAATGTTGTTTTGCCTCTGAGGACACAGTGGAAATGTTGCTGTGTCTCTGAGGACAATAGAAATGCTGCTGTGTCTCAGAGGTCGAAATGAAATGTTGTTCTGCCCCTGAAATGGTTCTGTCTCCGAAATGTTGTTCTGTCTCCGAGGACATAATGGAAATGTTGCTGTGTCTCAGAGGTCGAAATGAAAAGGAAATGTTGTTCTGCCTCTGAGAACATTTGGAAATGTCCTTCTGTCTCCGAGGACACAATGGAAATGTTGCTGTATCTCAGAGGACAATGGAAATGAGTCTGCGCCTCCGAGGTCATAATGAAAGTGTTATTCTGTCTCTGAGGACACAATGGAAATGTTGCTGTCTCCGAGAACGAAAGGAAATCGAAAGTTGTTGTGTCTTTGACAGTAAAAACAACTTTGTGTGTGTTTAATCCCAAGAACAGTTAGAGCTGATAATTTTTAGGTATAGTGTCAGACTGCTTTCCTTGATAATAAAACTACCTTTCAGTTCTATCACTGTAATGCTGATTTGCTCTATCCAGTAGGCAGCAGATCTCCTCATTAAATGTCAAACTCATCATATGTAAATATACTTCAATTAATAAGGTTGTTTCTTTTGAGCTTAAATCGAATGTCTCATATTTATTTGCTAATTACTGTATGAATTAATTAGCTTCCCCCCGCCCCCCGAAAATTTCAACTCATAATGTACTTTTCCCTGAATTGTACCGTTCATATATTTCTGCATTTCCAAAACTGCTCTTTCAAGGGTTAGATTCACTAATTACTATGTAAATTAATTACTATACCTAGGAAACTCTCTACGCTTAATTATATCATTCATATTTTTTCTGCATTTCCAAAACTGATTTTATCGGGGTTGGCTTCGTGGGAGAAATTTGTAAAAAAAAAAAAAAAAAAAAAAAAAAACAGCGTTTCAATATATGAAAGTTTTTAACGTTTGGTTTGAAAACTAATATTAGTGCAGTGGCTTTGATGTATTTTACTGGCATTTGTTACACGAGGTACTTTGGTTTGGTTAAGTACAATAATTACTTTCATTAATTATAGATGTTGGCCTTCCGAGTAACTGAAATTATTCTGCGTAGTGGCTCGCTACTTCTAATCATTTCATTACGAGATTTATCGAAATTTAGAAAATTACATCCGATAAAAGATATATATGTATATATATATTATATACACGTGTATATATATGTGTATAAGTATATTATATATATATATATATATATATATATATATATATATATATATATATATATATATATATATATGAATGACCAATAGATTCCATACATTTTATTTCAGTAGCAAAAAACGCTTGTCGCCACCTTAGTTGAAATAAAGTATTTCTGAACTCGCTAAATATGGCGTGTGTATACACAAAGAAATATCCTTATCCACAGTGATAGTAGATTCAGTCGGAGATTACCCGCTGTAATCCTAAAATAGGTCGTGGATTAGATTTGGATTCCGAGTTCATTGATAGAAAATAAATCCATAGATATTAGAGAATCTGCGAGTTAAATGCTGTTATAGCCGCATTTCCTAATTTAAGAGAAAAGGGCATTTTAATTGTACCCTTGGCTCTCCAACCCTTCTGCAGAATTGAAGTGAATTTTGATTATAATTTATTATATTAATTAATATAACTGCTTATTACCTCGAAAAAATCTTCTATTGCGCCCTTTGCTTTCAGCTTTTTGGAAAGGTCAAAACGAGAGAAGAAAAAAAGCAAAAAAAAAAAAAAAAAAAAAAATGTTGGTCGTAACTGAATTAGGAACGGGTACTAACTGAATATAGCCAATCACGTTCCTTCCTTCCTCGGAAACTGACGTCCCCTTTCAATCAGCTGATCGGATGGCGCGAACCCATTCCCGAACTGAGCAAACAGGGCATTTAGACAAATTAGGAATTTTAAGCAAAAAACGTAATTAAGAAGTTGATTGGGGACGCCAGTGAATTGCAGGCTGCCGGGATCAGGTCGGAGGAAGGTAAAATAAAATAAAAGAAATATATATATAAAAATATATATAATAAATAAGAATGATAAAATCGACGAAAGTGAAAAAGAGAAATTTTGACAGACATGGAATTTAGACAAATTAGGAATTTTACTCAAAAAACGTAATTGAGAAGTTGATCGGTGAAGCCAGTGAATTGCAGGCTGCCAAGATCTGGTCAGAATATAGACAGTAAATAGAATAAAAGAAAAATAAGATGGAATAGAATAAGAAATGTAATTAAGAAGTTGAAGTGTGAAGCCAGTGAATTGCAGGTTGCTAAGATCAGGTCAGGATATAGACAAAAATAATATAAAAATAAAATAATTAAATTTCTTATTTTTATTCCATTTTAAGAAATTGAGGGATGAAACCAGGCGTGAGGACAGGCTAATAAAATAAAATAGAATTAGGATAAAAGGAAACAAGAAATAAGAAGAATAAAATTGAAAATGGCAAAGAGAAATTGGCCAGACAGGTTTCAGCCGCGGAAACCTGCAGATATCAATTCATTCGTTTCTGCAATGCAATTAAATGGTGTTATCAATTCAGGGTATTGCGTGTCGCGTACCCTGACCTTTCGTTGTTAGAATGATATTACGTGGGCAACAGTTTGCTTTCCAGTATTGTAAACGCTTCTGATACAATTTCAGATATGGGGCTTATATATATTTTTCTCATACGTTTCATTCATATTTATATATGTATTCTAGGGTAATGGACTCCTCTAATACAGTTTCAATTTTGGAATGGTTATAGGTATGTGATCAATGGATATATATATATATATATATATATATATATATATATATATATATATATATATATATATATATATATATATATATATATATATATATATATATATATATATATATATATTACACATATACTATATGTACTCGTATATACATGTAGATATATATAATATATAATATATATGCATATATAAATTTCTGACTCACGTCGGGATCGAACCCAGGTCTTTCAGTTGAAAGGCAAGGGCGCTGCCCACTAGGCCATGCAACTGACAGACCTGGGTTCGATCCCGAAGTGAGTCAGAAATTTATTTCTGTTCCACAGGTGATTGTGTGTTGATTATTTCTATATACATATACATACATACATACATACATACATACATATATATATATATATATATATATATATATATATATATATATATATATAAATAAATAGATAGATATTTCATTTGAATGGTATGATGGGAAGGGACTACCTAGCATACATTTTTTTTTTTTATTTTGTGCGCCGTTCAAGCCTTGTTGGCATCGAGTGGATGCCACAGCCAACAGAATGTTGACTGCGATACCTGAGAATAGACACTTGCCCTTCCGAGAAGATTAGAAGATTTAGTTTCATGGTAACTGTTCTGGCCTATAGAATTTGAATTGTGGATGCTCTCTGATCCTTGTGTACAACATTTCACTGCGTGTTGAATACAGGGGAAAATGTCTCAGAGTTCAGTTAAGGTAAAAGGCGTGGTCTGGCTGGCGAGGTGAATCATTATTATTAATTTAATTATTATTATTATTATTATTATTATGATTATTATTATTATTATTATTATTATTTCGGTAGATGAAACCTATTCGCATGGAACAAGCACATCAAAGGGCCATTCACTTGAAATTCTTCAAGCTACTAAAGAATAATGCTGGTTCCAACCTCCCACCGCAGCAGACACCCCTAACGCTGCGGCAGTAACTGGGAGAGACGCGAACCCGCGACATCTGAGCGGCATGCCACGACACTAACCACCGTACCAGTGGACCAGCTCACAAAGAACTGTATAAAAACATCGGGAGTTTGGAAACGGCGCTGGATATTGGAGCCAGGAGGCGTGAAAGGAAAACAAAAAGTGCCAATAGCATTGCCAAGGCAATTGGACTTGCCCACTCGACCGTATTCCATTGTTATCGGAGCCCCAAGCTTTCGACGGCGACTGAGAGTCGTGCAATAAAAGCTTTAAGGGGAAGGCGGAATTGGGGGAGACTCTGCGTGTGTGGGTTTGACGTATTTTAGTGGGCGTGGGCGTGATATATTTTGGATAGGTTTATAGCTATATAAATTATATATATATATATATATATATATATATATGTAAATGTATAGATATGTATTTCTCTCTCTCTCTCTCTCTCTCTCTCTCTCTCTCTCTCTGTGCCATCGACCATGCACTCTCTTGGCTTCATTTCTCAGCCACGGGCTCCTTACGTGAATACACCTTACACACACACGCACACACACACACATACTTGTCATAATGTTTGACCACAAGGAAGCTTATAACATTAAAAAAACTAGGAGATTTAGCTAGTAGGTTCGAGTATAGATATTAATAATATTTTAAAAGGCTCGGGTAAAAGAGCTATGACTTCGTTTTCCAAACATGAGAAATTTCAGTCTCTCTCTCTCTCTCTCTCTCTCTCTCTCTCTCTCTCCAGTATGGTTGAGCCATTTGGAGCTGATAATCAAACTTATAACTTGGCAGGCTTGTGGCGTTAGATAAGTTACGATTAGCTAATCGTTCTAATCATCCTATCAGAAAGTTATTAGTTATAATTGCCTTAACATAAGTAACTAATCTGATATTGTATTACTCATCACTCCTCTTTGGCTGATTCATGAATCAAAACTGGAACAAAAGTTTCAGGTTTTCCTGTGTTATTTTTAAGGGCACGAAGAAAAGAAGGATTTTTTTATGATTTATTTACAAAGGCACGAAGAGAAATAAGGGTTTAAATCTAATATTGTTGGCCGTCTTGGATAAAAAGCGTCTGAGCTGTCAGGCTGGAAATGATTTAAGATTTGCGTAAGACAGAAAAATAGATTTTTTTTAAAAAGTGGCCGTTGACAGTACACGATGTTGTAGGCGATTGATGCTAATTATTATTATTATTATTATTATTATTATTATTATTATTATTATTATTATTATTATTATTATTATTCAGTAGATAATAACAGTTCAATAACAGGCAAAAATAAGATACGGTGCAAGTCGTAAAATATATATATATATATATATATATATATATATATATATATATATATATATATATATATATATATATATATATATATATATATATATATATATATATATATATATATATATATATATATATATATATATTTAAAAGGTTAAAACGCCTGTCCAGTTTCAGTCAGGCTTTTTAACCTTTTTTCGATATATATATATATATATATATATATATATATATATATATATATATATATATATACATATATATATATATATATATATATATATATATATATATATATATATGTCTGCTTGTATATATATAAAGTTTTGTCCTTTTTATAGTCATAAGTGTTGTAACAAATACATACATATATATATATATATATATATATATATATATATATATATATATATATATATATATATATATATATATATATATATATATATATATTAATTTTTTTTTTTGCTCTCATGTACACGAAAGTATCCCTCGCGTCCTTATGAAAATTTTTAATGTGTCTCACTACGCAATTTCTTCGTGTACCAAAGAAGCCCATTACCGTTTCATATGGAGTGCTAATAACCTCTCAAGAGAAAGTTAGGAAGGGGAAATGGCAGCCATTACATAACGTTTATTACGTCTTTCAACTCTGGAACAGACAAGATGTTTCCGCGTCTCAAAATTAACCTCTAAAAGGAGATAACGTCGCGATGGCAACACTTCTGAAGGCGCTCGGCTTGGGAAATTTCATTTTCATAATTTCTGGAATTCCAGGGCCTGAAGCTGTACACTTTTAGTTGCGATCAAGGTCTTGTCTGGATTAGGTAACGTCCAGTAATTGTGGATGTTTTTTATTTTCATTATTTTTTCTTGTAACTTAATTTTTGCTTATGAAAATATTCTATTTTTATGTGGTATTGCCAACAAGTGTTTCAAATAAAATAGGATGATGGAAACGAAGTGAATTAAATAGGAATTATGCTCCATGGAAATGATATATACTGTATATATAATTAGATATATACATATATATATATATATATATATATATATATATATATATATATATATATATATATATATATATATATATATATTTGTGTCTCTTTCTATGGAAGGCAAATTGGTATCGCATAAAGAGATTGTTGAGCTAACTCACCTATATGGAAGTGATGTGTGATTCTTGAGTTTGTCTTAAATAAAGTAAAAGGGTTAAAGATGGTTAGATGAACTGTATTTTTGGAGGGTTTTGTACACAATAATGGGAAACTCTCTCTCTCTCTCTCTCATTCCAATCACCATAGTCACGCTTTTGAATTCATTCTCAAACATGTCACATTATACATCACGGTTTTTTTTTTTTTTTTTTTTACATAGAATGGGACAGTTTCTTATCTAAAACTTTTTCTTAGCTATCTCTACTTCTCTCTTTGACCCTATTCTATCCACTCTCCTATTCCCATTTCCTGACCGTATTCCCTCACCTGATAGAGATTGTAGTTTGGCCCCCATATATTTCTTCTTATCTCCTGGTTTACGGCTTCCATCCTCTGCCTATTCCATTTCCTGAATCGGTCCAGACGTGATACAGTGTTTTCTCTGTCGTTCGTCGCAAAGAACCTGATGTTTATTTATTTTTTTTTTTTTTTTCAATTTTCCATTTTTGGTTTTGAGTGGGAATTTCAATGGTTGTCTTTTAACCAAGATGATAGTTTTATTCTTTCATGTTTCCTCTCTCATTGATATTTATTTATTTTTTTTTTATTTTCAAATTTCCGGTTTAGTTTTGTGTGGCGTTTAATTCGTTGTCTTTATACCGGGATGATATTTTTGTTTTTTCCTTTAAAAGCTTCTCTCACCTATTTATTTACCAGATTCTAATCCTCGTTTTGTTGTTCTTATCCAGTTTACGTAAGACTGAATATATGCACACATATATATATATATATATATATATATATATATATATATATATATATATATATATATATATATATATACACTTTTATTACTCACGCATATATATACAGTATATATATATATATATATATATATATATATATATATATATATATATATATATATATGTGTGTGTGTGTGTGTTTGTGTACATTTTTCCTAAGGATTACACTCAAAATCCATATATACTACAAAAAATAACACCAGGATAAAAAAATCTTCATTATAGTAAGAAACCATTACATCTGGTGCTTGCGCTCAATTCTCAAACTGTTGACTAAAAAAAAACAAAAGCAAAATCTATATACATCATCTATTTAGACGCCTCCCTCATACGAAGTCTTCATTCGAGAGTAATTTACGAACATCCTTTGAATTTGAGAGATGTATGAAAAAAGGAAGAAGAATGTTCTTTTTTAAAGAAGGAGTTTTCTTTCACGAGATTTTCGTAGGAGGGGAAAGCCGATACGTGGAGAACCCTAGTACACATGATTTCTCTAATATGTTTCTGATGCCTCTGAACAATGCCCAATACCCTCCCTCTCCCCTCTCTGACAACAGAACGCCCCTTTCTCTCTCTCTCTCTCTCTCTCTCTCTGCACTGACAACAGAACGCCCCTTTTCCTCTCTCTCTCTCTCTCTCTCTCTCTCTCTCTTCTGACAGCAGAGCACCCCTTCCCCCCTCTCTCTCTCTCTCTCTCTCTTCACTGACAATAGAACATCCTGCTCTCTCTCTCTCTCTCTCTCTCTTCTGCACTGACAACAGAACGCCCCTCTCTCTCTCTCTCTCTCTCTCTCTCTCTCTCTCTCTGCACTGACAAACAGAACGCCCTTTTCCTCTCTCTCTCTCTCTCTCACTGACAACAGAACGCCCCTCTCTCTCTCTCTCTCTCTCTCTCTCTTCTGACAGCAGAGCACCCCTTCCCCATCTCTCTCTCTCTCTCTCTCTCTTCACTGACAATCATCCTGCCTCTTCTCTCTTCTCTCTCTCTCTCTCTGCACTGACAACAGAACATCCTGCCCTCTCTCTCTCTCTCTCTCTCTCTCTCTCTGACAACAGAACTCTCTCTCTCTCTCTCTCTCTCTCTCTCTCTCTCTCTCTCTCTCTCTGCACTGACAACAGAACGCCTCTCTTCTCTCTCTCTCTCTCTCTCTCTGACAGCAGAGCACCCCTTATCTCAATAGAACATCCTTGTTTATTCAGTCCTTGCGGGTCCATCCTTAGGGAAATTACGCACTGCTTACAATTCCATATGTCGGAGAAGATTTTCTTCTCGCGTATTTTGAATGAGAAAGAGTTTTACTTCACATTTCTTTTTATGCGCGCGGGTTTAACCGAGCTATTGTTTTGTGGAAAGGCCAACGTGGGCGCTTGGAATATGGTACTCGTGTGTTGCCCAGACGTGATGGAAGTGAAGTGTACTGACGTGAAAGGAGGTGTTTTTGGAAGTGTTTTTCTGAGTGTAAAAATGCAAATGTATAGAAGCGTTTTAAAATTGTCCACATTATGTATTGTTGCTGTTGTATATTTTTGTTCAGTTTGGTTCATTTCCAAGACTATTCTCGTGCCTGTTGTTTCGAAATGGTATTATGCGTATTTTTTTATTCTTTTGTTCGTTTTATTATTCTCTCATATACATATTCTTTGATGTGTCTGTTTATATCATTATATATATATATATATATATATATATATACACATATATATATATATTTATATTTATATTTATATTTATATTTATATTTATATTTATACTTATATTTATATTATATATTTTACATAAAGTTACTCCATTTGCGTTCCATTTCATACGCACAACAGCGATGCAGTTTTACTCTTGTCAGAAAAGTTTTGATTAATTATGATTATTATATTGTTGTTATTGCTTTCATCGTTAATGTTTATGCTTTTCAGGGAACAATTTAAAATTCCATTAAGTTCTCTGGGAGGCTTCCCTTCAGTTGTATGTCCTTAATGAGTTAAACAAATATAGAAGAAACTTTAAATATAACTGTACGTAATTATACCAAATAACAATACATAATAATTAAACTGTTTTCACTTTTGAAGCGCTTGCAGTATCTGCTTTGGATGTAAAAAAAAATATTAATATCGCCATAAAAACACCAATGATGGAACATTAGACCTTTTGGATGCATGTCATTTCTAAGTCATATTTTGCCAAAAAACTGGAAATACTTAGAAAGAGGCCTTTAATAGTTAATCAAACTCGCATATGATGAAGTCATTTTTGAAAAACCTTTTATTGTTTTTCTCTTCAATGCCTCCATGCGAAACACGGTAGCAAATATTTGCTTTTTAAATGTGGGCACAGAAAAAGAAATTTCACTGCTATCTTTTTCCCTTTTTTTTTTTTGACTACCCGCCGAGCTTTCAAAAATGTTTATTTAATGGCGCTGAATTTTCGAACAATTCCGGTGGTAACACCAGATATATTCTGGGCAGTCAGTGGGTTTTATAAAAAAAAACAATTCTTTTGTGTTCTGTAACACCTCTGAAAGGAAGGGAATTGTTGTAGCTGTTAAAGATTATGAAAAACGGCAAGTGAAACATAAATAACATATAAGCCACTGGATGAGCTTATATTATTTATTTTTATTTTGATAATTATAGAATAAAAAATAGGTTCCCCGGGAAATACATTTACAGTCGGTGGCGGAAAATTCACCGATCCAAGACGAATTATGTTAAATTTTATTAAATCTGTAAAAATTCAGTCTTGATGATTTCTGCACCTATTTGGGGGTCTTTTACGAAATTATTTGGGAGGGATGACGCTTGAGAGAGTGAATGACTATAATAGGTTGATCCTGCCTTTACAGGTCGGTGATGCGAGATTTTTCTGAGGCTCAGATAAGGTAATGTGTTTGTATCTATCTGTGTATGTATCTGTATACTGTACATACACACACATACACACACACACACACACACATATATATATATGTATATATATATATATATATATATATATATATATATATATATATATATATATATATATATAGTTATATAAATAAATGCATATATATACATACATACATATATATATATATATATATATATATATATATATATATATATATATATATATATATATATATATATATATATATATATATATATATATATATATATATATATATATATATATATATATATATATATATATATATATATATATATATATATATATATATACAGTATATATATATATACAGTATATAGATAGATAGATACATAGATACACACATCACCTCATCTGAGGCTCAAAAAAAAAAACACACATCTTTTGACCTGTTAAGGCAGGATCATCCTATAACAGTCATTCATCCTCACAAGTGTCATCCCTCCCAGAATATTTCGTAAAAGACCCCCTCCTCCTAATGGGTGCAAAGGTCATCAAGACCAAAATTTTTACAGAGCGAACATAACCTCCCCAACCGAGGCAGTATTAAAAATTACAAATAGTTATGGGCGTTCCCTTTAGAAAAAGCGCAATATAAACTTTCGAGCTCAATCCACCGCCGCCAAAGGCGACTGTTGCGCCAACTTGAGAGTCGTTTCCGGCCAGAGAAGATGCTGAAAGTCATAAAAAAAGGCCGAAAGTCGAAGTAACTTTAGACGACCAAAGACCAAAATGGTCTAGTAATCTGCTCTAGGCGAGAAGACTGTGATACGGCGCTACGATCTTCTGGATAAGCTGATCTTTGAGGGACGCTGAGCTCCTCTTGGATAAACTGGTCTTTTGAGAGACGCTGAGATCTTCTTGATAAAGTGATCTTTTGAGAGATGCTGAGATCTTCTTGATCAGCTGATCTTTCGAGAGCTCGGAAGTGCTTCTTCGTCTGGTGTTACCAGAAGTTTTGCTTCAGGAGATTAACGGCAGAAGCCATCTTTGCTTTTAATGCTTGTGCTTGAAAGGAAGTTTGAGCTATATATAACGTGCATGATTATATTTGGCGTGAAAGGAGTGCGTATCTTTACTATTCTGAAAGATAAGAAGGACTATAAATATTGTTAGGTATTCACGGTATAAATTTGAAATATATTTTTCAATAATTTTTTTTTCGTGCGTTTGCTAATTCTTCTGACATACGACAGAAAATATGAATCATTATTCTTTTTAATTTTCTCAGTTTAAACATCTATTTTTTCATTTACTATTTTTCTTTATTATCAGCTGAAGTCGAATGATCTATTATTATGGAAAAACGAATTATTATGATAATACTATTTCTGTGCATGGATTAAAATTTGTCATCAAGCACAAAGGAAATCCATTATCTCTCTCTCTCTCTCTCTCTCTCTCTCTCTCTCTCTCTCTCTCTCTCAATCAGTGAAAAAGGCTTGATTTGGGCAGCCATGTCCATCTCGGGCTCTTAGCTTGGTAAAGGAATATGAGAAAAAATTCCTGGAAGCGGAGTGTAGTGCCTCATGCTTAGGAAGAGCCAGGCTTATTTTTATCCATTTTTTTTAACATTGTGAAGGCCGCACACGTACTTAATTTTCACAAAACTTCGTATTCATATTTCAAGAATTATACATTTGGGTTCATCCCTCGCTGACGAGTTTCACTTATTTGTCAATTTTTCCCCATTAGAACCGAGCAGTTTTCCTTGGAAAATATTTGGATTTTCATATTCCACGATCTGTGCGCGCGGACTCTCAGAATGTGTTGGAATGCATGCCGTGTATTTTTCCACTTTTCCTTCAGTGAGCGCCCAATTTGTCAATTCAGGAAACTCACAACCCGTGTGCGTTTGGACTTCAAAGATCACACACGGGAATCCGTCCAATAAGTAAAGTGGTATTTTTTACTCATCTGTTTGAAGCATTTCACCGTCATAATATTGGTTTCATTTCTAAAAACTAAGTAAACGTATTTCCTCAGAGACATTTAACATTTTTGTATAATCTTTATTACTGCTTTACCCATGAATATATTCAGCATATCGTTGTAAAAATTTTTTTTCTGATATCTACATCCCAATATACTTAAGAATATTTATGTAAATTTTCGTCTCCGTATTCCAATTTAATCTTTGCGTTCGTATGAATATATATATGTCACAAGTCCATATTACCATACTGATAAATATATTGAGTTCGAGTCTTATCGATATCCTCGATTATATTTCAAATATATTTTTTATCATATATATTTAGCACCAGTGCAGTCAACAACATATATCACGTGTTTTGAGCCAAGTACACTTATTTTTCACGTCGATCTCAGCATCACCGATAAATATATTTTTCTGCAGTGCTCTGAGGGCCAATTAGAATCGCTCCCTGCGCTCAAAAAATGAAGGCTGGCCCTCTTAATTAGAGCGGGGCTTAGCTCATTGTCTCCTTGCAGTTCGATTGGGGTGAGCCGTCTGTACTTGTCCCTACGGCTATTTCTGTCACTGTAATTTTTTTGATTTCCGAGAATTATGAGTGAAAGAGCCCGCCACTTCTGCATTGATTGCATCCGGGTAGTTGAACTGAAAAGGGATTAGTTTTAATGAGCTTGTACTAAACGTAGATGGGAGCCAGTCGCCCAGTTGAGACGCGTGGGGTTTGGGATGGGAGGGATTGGTAATGGTAGGAATAAGGAGACGAAGATTGGAAGCAAATTACCGATGACAGTGGAATGAACTGAGTTATTGAAAGAGGCTTATGAGTTCCTGTGCTGACTACTCTGAGAGATTTTAGCAGATGTACAGGAATATTGAACGTATCTCTGGGAGATACTACGCGTATCCCTCAGAAATTTTAGCAGATGTACAAGAATACTAAGCGTATCTCTCAGAAGTTTTAACAGATGTACAAGATTTTAAAATAGCAGATGTAGAAGAATACTAAGCGTATCTTTGGGAGATTTTAGCAGATGTACAAGAATATTAAGCTTGTCTCAGAAATTTTAGCAGATGCACAAGATTTTAGCAGATGTACAAGAATACTAAGCGTATCTCTCAGAAATTTTAACGATACTTCTCACATTTTAGTAGATGTACAAGAATTAAGCGTATCTTAGCAGATGTAGAAGAATACTAAGCATATCTCTGGGAGATTTTAGCAGATGTACAAGAATACTAAGCGTATCTTAGCAGATGTGTACTAAGCATATCTCTCAGAGATTTTAGCAGATGTACAAGAATACTAAGATTTTAGCAGATGAAAGAATACTAAGCATATCTCTCAGAGATTTTAGCAGATGTACAAGAATACTAAGCGTATCTTAGCAGATGTAGAAGAATACTAAGCATGTCGCTCAGAGATTTTAGCAGATGTACAAGAATACTAAGCGTATTTCTCAGAAATTTTAGCAGATGCACAAGATTTTAGCAGATGTAGAAGAATACTAAGCATATCTCTCAGAGATTTTAGCAGATGTACAAGAATACTAAGCGTATCTTAGCAGATGTAGAAGAATACTAAGCATATCTCTCAGAGATTTTAGCAGATGTACAAGAATACTAAGCGTATCTTAGCAGATGTAGAAGAATACTAAGCATATCTCTCAGAGATTTTAGCAGATGTACAAGAATACTAAGATCTTGTACTAGCATATCTCTCAGATTTTAGCAGATGTACAAGAATACTAAGCGTATCTTAGCAGATGTAGAAGAATACTAAGCATATCTCTCAGAGATTTTAGCAGATGTACAAGAATACTAAGCGTATCTTAGCAGATGTAGAAGAATACTAAGCATGTCGCTCAGAGATTTTAGCAGATGTACAAGAATACTTTCTTAGCAGATGTAGAATACTAAACATGTCGCAGAGATTTTAGCAGATGTACAAGAATACTAAGCGTATTTCTCAGAAATTTTAGCAGATGCACAAGATTTTAGCAGATGTAGAAGAATACTAAGCATATCTCTCAGAGATTTTAGCAGATGTACAAGAATACTAAGCGTATCTTAGCAGATGTAGAAGAATACTAAGCATGTCGCTCAGAGATTTTTAGCAGATGTACAAGAATACTAAGCGTATTTTAGAAATTTTAGCAAGATTTTAGCAGATGTAGAAGAATACTAAGCATATAAGATTTTATGTACAAGAATACAGATCTTAGAAGAATACCAAGCATGTCTCTCAGAGATTTTAGCAGATGTACAAGAATACTAAGATTTTAAATTTTAGCAGATGCACAAGATTTTAGAGATGTACAAGAATACTAAGCGTATCTCTCAGAAATTTTAGCAGATGTACAAGAATACTAATCGCATCTCTCAGAAATTTTAGCAGAAGTACAAGAATACCAAGCTTATCTCTCAGATATTTTAGCAAGTGTACAAGATTTTATAGCAGACGTAGAAGAATACCAAGCTTATCTCTCAGATATTTTAGCAGGTGTACAAGATTTTATAGCAGATCTAGAAGAATACCAAGCGTATCTCTCAGGGATTTTAGCAGGTGTACAAGATTTTATAGCAGACGTAGAAGAATACCAAGCGTATCTCTCAGAGATTTTAGCAGACGTATAAGAATACGAAGCGCATCAGCCCCGTGATTTTTCTTCTCTTCTTTAAAACATCCCACTCTCTCTTCCCTCTCTCTTACTCCTGGACTCACTTGACCGTCTCTGTGGGAAGCACCGCGGAAGCACACACACTGCTCTGGTTCCATTCCGTCCTAAGCAAACTATTGTCGAGCTGGAGCCGGAATGCCTTTGTGTGTGTTATTTGACTTGACTGGGTTTTTTTCCGCGATCCATTCCGTGAGTTCAGCTGCTGAATGCGAATTTTCCTTTCAGATAATCTCTTGGTACGTTTCTGTTCGACTTGTCCCTCGAACTATTTTGAATTATTATTAATTTATTTTTTATGTGTTTTGATTTTTGCTGAATGCAGATTTGGCCTCCGTAGAATATACATTTAAGAATTAAGGTTTATTATAAAAATACTTATTATTCTCCCTCATTGCTCTAAAGCTTTGGAATGATCATAGCGATTCTATTTTCCATTATTATTATTATTATTATTATTATTATTATTATTATTATTATTATTATTATTATTATTATTATTATTAGCATTGCAATCGTCTTAATGCCGCCTCCTTTCAACCACACGTGGCGCACTGTCAGTGGAAATATCCCTCCCTCTCGCATTAGAGTCCTTAGTCACATAACAATCCTGGTATTTAGAGGCTGTGATGCCCTCCCAATTTTCTTTCTTTTGGCCCTCTCTCCCTAACCGGCCCCCCCCCCAACACACACTGTTACTTCATGCCTGAATGAGATACAGGAATTAAGAGGCCTTGTTTATCCATCATGATTTGAAAATGTGTACAGAAAAATTATTATTAAAATTTTTTTTATTATTATTATTATTATTATTATTATTATTATTATTATTTAGATTTAGATTTAGATAAAAAGAACGATTTATGTTACCTTCATTGTTTATTGATTGTAAATACGAATGATGGTTCTTATTATTATTATTATTATTATTATTATTATTATTATTATTATTATTATTATTATTATTATTATTATTATTATTATTATTATATAGATTTAGATATAGATAAAAAGAAGGATTCATATTACCTTCACAGTTTTCCGATGCAGTGCATTTGAAAATTTATGCATAATAGTTATAGTAATAAATACGAATGATGGTTGTTATTATTATTATTATTATTATTATAAAATTTACTATAATAATAATTATTATTATTTAGATATTATTATTATTATTATTATTATTATTATTATTATTATTATTATTATTATTATTATTATTATTATTATTATTATTATTTAGATACAGATTAAAGAGGAAGGTTACATATTACCTACACTGTTTCCCGACGCAATACAGTCCATAATGAATTTGCTACAGAACGCTGCCCACTATAGTGCCAACGGGTATATACATTTTATGTATTCATGAAACACCATAGATATATTATAGCTGGAGTGTTATTCTCATTGATATGAGCAGCACGATTTTGAAGTGATGTGAAGCCATCACAAATACCGATGTTATTTTTGCATTCAAAATCACTTCAAAGGACTTTTGTATTACAGGGGACAAGTTCTAAAATATTATATATATATATATATATACATATTATATATATATATATATATATATATATATATATATATATATATAGATATATATATATTATGTATATATATATATGTAGATATATTATATAGATGTTTATAAAGATATATATATATATATATATATTTATATATATATATTATATTTATGTATATTTGTGTGTATATATATACTGATATATATATACATATGTATAAATATGTTTGTTTACTTGTTTATTAACCCTGTCTGCAGACATACTTCATATTTATATAAACTTGTTGTATAACGAGAATTTTATTTCATTATCTCCATACGAAAAAATGTTTCTTTTGAACAAATACCATTAGTAGCACAGTACAATGACTATGAGGTAGAGATTGTTTTTTTTTCTTGCTTTGAATTGACATGGAGTTTTAATGTAAAAATAACATAAACACATTTCCTTTTCTACAGTTAATGAACAATCCGCATTTCTTTCATTGTCAAAACTATGTTATGAAGTTCTGTTGGTATTTTATTGAAATGTGATTATAAAACAAAGACAGGAGGCTGAGTATTTTTCCGCCCCCTTTTTCCTCGAAGAGAATGTTGGTGGAATCCAGTCTCGTTAAATTGTTTGACAAAAAGTTAAAGAAATTATCAGGTTAAATTGTTTGACAAAAAGTCAAAGAAATTATCAGGTTAAATTGTTTGACAAACATTCAAAATTATCGGGTTAAATTGTTTGACAAAAAGTTAAAGAAATTATCAGGTTAAATCGTTTGGCTAAAAGTTAAAGAAATTGTCAGGTTAAATTGTTTGACAAAAAAGTTAAAGAAATTATCAGGTTAAATTGTTTGACAAGAAAGCTAAAGAAATTATCGGGTTATATTGTTTGACAAAAAGTCAAAGAAATTATCAGGTTAAATTGTTTAACAAAAAGTCAAAGAAATTATCAGGTTAAATTGTTTGAGAAACAGTAAAAAAATTATCAGGTTAAATTGTTTGACAAACATGAAAGAAA
Source organism: Macrobrachium rosenbergii (assembly GCF_040412425.1). Lineage (NCBI taxonomy): Eukaryota > Metazoa > Arthropoda > Malacostraca > Decapoda > Palaemonidae > Macrobrachium > Macrobrachium rosenbergii. The sequence continues at coordinate 30,171,810 of NC_089771.1, forward strand.
TTATCAGGTTAAATTGTTTGACAAACATTAAAAAAATGATCAGGTTAAATCGTGTGACAAAAGAGTCAAAGAAATTATCAGGGTAAATTGTTTGGCAAAAAGTCAAAGAAATTATCGGGTTAAATTGTTTGACAAACATTAAAAAAATTCTCAGATTAAATTGTTTGACAACCAGTTAAAGAAATCATCAGGTTTGTTCTTTATTAAGTGCTTGAAAAGGCTTGTGATTCTCTCGCTCTCTCTCTCTCTCTCTCTTCTCCCGCCTGGTTTTATGCAGCAGGAAGTAGGAATTAGAATTCACAGACTTAACACATTAATGTTTTACATAATTATGCACTCTGCAAACTGCAGTTAAATGAAAGTGGGAAACGAACGGCGTGAGAGGGAAACACTGGTTAAAATCACTCCAGATAATTTCGGCGAAAGAAAAATAAACGAATAAAAAAAATTTAAAAAGTGGAGAAACTTTGACAACCATTTCCTGTGGGAATTGTAAAATTCCAAATTAACTGCACACAGTGTGTGTGTGTTTTTTTAATTAATATTTTTAGGCTTGCGTCATTGTAACAGCTTCCATGGATCAAGCTTTTAATCTGGCACTCAAAAAAAAAAAAAAAAATTAGCCCCCCCCTCACGATAGGCACCATTGCAAGTAATTGGAAACAGTAATTTCTGGGGAAGCTATCTAAATGCTCCACCATATTCCATGAACCGTACTTTTAATGTCGTACTTTTATTTTTATGAGTAAGAAAAAAAAAGGAAATTTGATCTTTTTTTTTTTTTTGAGAAGAAAATGGACGGGATTTCGTGGGGATATGGATTCCCTGAACGTTGGTCGAAAGAGCTTTGTGAATTTTGTCAATGCGAGCTTCATTCCAAGAGCTTCCGAGGAGAGTCATTTTCATCGAACGATTTGGAGAATTGCTGACATTTTCTTTTCCAAGGTTGATTTGGCGTTTTTCGGTTTGTATAATACGGTGGTTCTTAACCTTGGTCCTTCTGTCCACGCCCCCCTTGCATCAGTGAATAAAATTCCATATATATATATATATATATGTATGTATGTATATATTATATAGAAATAAAAATAAAATAAAATAAAAAATAATAATAAAAATAAGATAAACAAATTAAAGTAAAATTAAAATTAAAGTAAAACTAAAATAATGTCCATTATCACATTCTATAAAACAAATAGCCACTATCACATTTTATAAAAAAATAGTGTCCATTATCACATTTTATAAAAATATAGTGTCACTATCACATTTTATGAAAAATAGTGTCCATTATCTCATTTTATAAAAAAACAGTGTCAGTATCACATTTTATAATAAAAATAGTGTCACTATAATTTTTTAAAAAGAAAGAGAAAGAGAAGGGGTGATTTTATTACTTTGGGAATGAATTAGTGAGATACATGACATTACTTCTCAGCGACTCTTGGTAAGAGAATAACGAATATAATTAGAGAATTTTTTTATTTTCCTAGGGTCGGCCCCATTGAAACATTGACGCCCCAGGTTGAGAAAACCACTGATGTAATTTTTTTTTTTTTTAAGGGAATCTGACATTAGAAGACCTTGTTATTCAGGAAACAAAAGTTTCAAACATTTGTGGTTATTAAGGCGATTTGCATTTTACAGAAAGCCAGACAGATTTGGGAAAGGAGATTTTTTAACAGAGTGTTGTTTTAAATTCAATTTTAAAGTTAGACTGAATTAAAAAAATAATTTTAAAGTGACTGAACTGTAAAGGTTAGTTAACTGTATATTATATATATATATATATATATATATATATATATATATATATATATATATATATATTATTATATATATATATATATATATATATATATATATATATATATATATATATTTTGAGACATATTGAACTTCAAGAAGAATCTGACAAATTTGATAAAACTTGGCACGGATAAAATGTGATAATGAATTATTTTTTTTTTTTTATAAATGCAGTAATGGACACAATTTTTTTTTTTTATAAAATGTGATAATGGACACTATTTTTTTTTTATAAAATATGATAATGGACACTTTTTTATATAAAATTGATAATAGAAACTATTTTTTTTTTATAAAATGTGATAATGGAACACTATTTTTTTCTATTTTGTTGCTGACTTTATTTATATGCATTATTTATACTTAGTTGCTGACGTTATTATTTTTATGCATATGATGCAGTGCAGTGACCAATTTCATTTTGTACTGTATTTATTTTGCAGATTTTGATTAATGTGATTGATGTATGAAACACAGAATCTTTTTTTGGCGGCTGTTAAAAGAATATACAGGGGATTTTTTTAATGCGTACAACAGGTCAATTTCATTTTAATTTATTTTAAATAAATATTTTGAATTGTTTAGGTTTTATTAACATTGAAGTATTTTGTCCTAAAATCGGAGTTTCAGCTTCAAATGCGATATTAAATTATCTGATTCGCCAAAATCAATAATGATACCTATTCTTCCTGATCCCGTGCAAACATTGCAAACATTTTCTTTTGGGGGGAAATCATTCGCCCAGTATTTTACTCTGCGGAACGCAATATTTGGCTGGGCTAGTTTTTTTTTTTTTTAAGTTTTTCCTTTTATTTGGGTCAATACCATTTTCCGTTTGTATTATTTTTTTTTTATTTCCTCGTTTTCCTCTCTCTTTTTGTTTGAGGTTTTCATCGAGGTCGAATGTGGATCGAATTCAAATGTTTTCGGGAGAGTTTTTTTTTTTCTGTGGACATGGCAATATTATTGCAGGCTTCCGGCGCGTTATTGAGTCTAGGGAGAATAAAAATTTGCACGTCCGTGTTTGTATCTGAGAGAGAGAGAGAGAGAGAGAGAGAGAGAGAGAGAGGAAAATGAATTTGGACCCTAACTAAGAGAGGAGAAGAAGAGAGCGGGAATTAGTTTTTCAAGGATTAGAAAGAAAGAATTGGCTTCACAAGTACCACACACACACACACACACACACACACAAACACACACACACAGAGAGAGAGAGAGAGAGAGAGAGAGAGAGAGAGAGAGACTTCATGTGATGATTGTGCTTTGAAAAGGTTGCCACCAATTCCCTGCTTGCTCTAGGGTACCTGTTGATTCGTTGACGTGGATGTGTAATTTCTCTCTCTCTCTCTCTCTCTCTCCTTAAACTTCTGGAGATCGTATTTGTTCTTTTATTACTTTATTACTGACAATTTTTGTTTTAAAATCCCCGAACTGTAATGATTATCAGTAATTATTTATACTTATTGTTCAGTACACCGATAGGGTAGAGCTAGACTGAAGATTTGCTTTTACATGATAAAAAGAAAAAAGCTTTAATTCACATGAGTGCTTTGATAAAAGCTTTAAATAATTGCTTTTAGTATTCTGTGTGCATCCGGTGAGTTTATAATTACATTTAGCTTGAGTTTATGTCATTTGACAAGTCCCCATAGGGGGGATAGTGCCGCCAGTGCACCTCATGCGCTGCACTGCAGGCATTACTTAAGGTTCTCTGCGGCGTGCCTTCGGCCCCTAGCTGCGACCCTTTTCGTTCCTTTTACTGTGCCTCCTTTCATATTCTTTTTCTTCCATCTTACTTTCCTCAAGCCCTCTCCTAACAATTGATTCATAGTGCAACTGCTTTGAGGTTTTCCTCCTGTTACACCTTTCAAACTTTACTGTCAGTTGAGAATTTTAGATGGAATTTCGGTTGAGAATTTTAGATGGAATTTCAGTTGAGAATTTTAGATGGAATTTCAGTGGAGAATTTTAGATGGAATTTCTGTTGAGAATTTCAGATGGAATTTCGGTTGTGAATTTTAGATTGAATTGCAATTGAGAATTTTAGATGGAATTTCTATTGTGAAGTTTAGATTGAATTTCAGTTGAGAGTTTTAAATGGAATTTCAGTGGAGAATTTTAGATGGAATTTATGTTGAGAATTTCAGATGGAATTTCAGTGGAGAATTTTAGATGGAATCTCTGTTGAGAATTTTAGAAGGAATTCAGTTCAGAATTTTAGATGGAATTTCAGCTCAGAATTTTAGATGGAATTTCAGTTGAGAATTTTAGATGGGATTCCTGTCGAAGATCTTAGATGGAATTTCAGTTGAGAATTTCAGATGGAATTTCAGTTGCGAATTTTAGATGGAATATGCGCTGCCGGTCTTAATAACGGTGAAGTTATAATGCTGGTCTTCAAACTTCTTGTATTTGTGCTGTGAAAGCTGCGCCGTAACATGATTGGGGTTCCTGCTGGGAGAGGGTTGTTAAGAAGTCTGCGTCATTGAAAATTTAGATGCTTGTTCTTGTTATCGTTCTCTTCTCTTCTAGATCTCTCTCTCTCAAGGGTCTTAATCTCTCTCTGCAGTCGATTATAATGCGTCTCATTCAAAACTTTGTATTTGTGTCATTATAAATGTAAGGTCGGCTTGCTGCACATGATTACGGATCCCTCCATTTCTGCCCTTGGGTAGCATGCTAAGGGCTGTTGCATTCAGAACTTTAAACTTGGGTGCCACATGAAAAATTTCGTTTGTCCTCTTGTCTCTCTATCTCTCTCTCCTCTCTCTCTCTCTCTGCAGTCTCTCTCTCTCTCTCTGTGAATTTCTGCATGTCCAGAACTCAAAAGTTCTCTGTCATCTCTCTTTTATTCCATAGTTCCATCCATCCACTGCTACTCTCTCTCTCTCTCTCTCCTCTCTCTCTCTGGCCTCTGTAAGCTTCCATGTCCATAATTCCAGTATCTCTCTGTATCCAGAACTTTAAATTCCATAATTCCATCCATCCCTATAATGTCTCTCTTGTCCTCTCTCTCTCTCTCTCTCTCTGAATTTTTCCATTTCCATATTCCAGCATTCTCTGTCTCTCTGTCCAGTTCCATCCATCTCTTCCTCTTCTCTCTCTCTCCTCTCTCTCTCTTCTTTGACTCTCTCTCTCTCTCTCTCTCTCTCTCTCTCTTTTGCAGTCGATGCTCACGTGGACTGCATCCAGACTTTTTAAAACTCTGCATTTTGCTATAGGCACTCTGTCTTGGTGGATATTGGGAAATGGACGTCCATTTACTCTCAGTTACCTGTGTAGAGTCGACTGTGCTTCCAGTCATCATCGTCCATTTATGCCATCAGTCATCACTCCATCTGCACATGACTTTTTCCTCCTCCCCCACCGATCCTAGATTTTCCATTCTCCCCTCGCCGCCTTTCGCTTTCAAGTTTTCGTATCAAGCAAAACCTCCAAACTTTCATGCCATTTTGGGGATCTTCTCAGGGAGGTGCATTCATCCTCAGGGTTTTGAGGAATACCCAGAGTTATTACTTCTGCAAGGAGGCGTGTTTTTGGGGGTAGGTTTTTTTTTTTGGTAGGTTTTTTTCGCAAACCACACGGTAGCGTGTTGGTTTTTGCGAAAGTTTGGACAGGGTTATTAGTCTTCTTGGGTGGCAACACGCTATTAGATTTCGGCAAAGTTCGGGAGCAGGATATGGAAAAGAGGCTATATGGGATGCGTTACTCGATTCTCTGACTTGGCGGAGGTTTGCGGTCTCAGAACTCTCTTGTTTTGAGGTTTGGTCAAAGTTCCGGGTCAGGATATGGAAAAGAGGCTATATGGGGTGAGTTACTCGATTCTCTGACTTGGCGGAGGTTTGCGGTCTCAGAACTCTCTTGTTTTGAGGTTTCCACAAGCCTGGGACCAGGATATGGAAAAGAGTTATATGGGGCAAGTTAGCCTGATTCTCTGACTTATGGAGGTTTGGTGGTCCAAAATTCTTGTTTTGAGGTTTCCAAAGTTCTGGGTCAGGATATGGAAAAGTGAGGCTATATGGGGTGAGTTATTTGATTTTCTGACTTGATGGAGGTTTATGTCCTCAGAACTCTTGTTTTGAGATTTGGTCAAAGTTCGGGACCAGGATATGGAAATGAGGCTATATGGGGTGAGTTACTCGATTCTCTGACTTGGCGGAGGTTTGCGGTCTCAGAACTCTCTTGTTTTGAGGTTTGGTCAAAGTTCCGGGTCAGGATATGGAAAAGAGGCTATATGGGGTGAGTTACTCAGATTCTCTGACTCTATGGAGGTTTGCGGTCTCAGAACTCTTGTTTTGAGGTTTGGTCAAGGTTCCGAGTCAGGATATGGAAAAGAGGCTATATGGGGTGAGTTACTCGATTCTCTGACTTGGCGGAGGGTTTGGTGGTCCAGAACTCTTGTTTTGAGATTTGCAAAAGTTCCGGGTCAGATGGGAAAGAGGCTATATGGAGTGAGTTACTCGATTCTCTGACTTGGCGGAGGTTTGCGGTCTCAAAATTCTCTTGTTTTGAGATGATATTTTCATTCTTTTTTTGTTTCTTAATCATCCACCCTTCAACCATTTATTATTGAAATGAACTCCTTTATATATTAATCTTTTAGCGTGTTATTTCTCAGCTTTCCCTCCGTTCATTTAAGTAATTGTTCTTATCCAGGCTTTTATTTTTTGCAATGAAATCATTTTTGTCGTTACTATAGAATCCGCTGTATTTTTTATGAAGTCCATAAACACTACTCTTCCTTGAAACCCATTTTTATAATGAGTAAAATCTTAACGTGTTTTTTTCCCCGTATTGTATCTGTATTTTTTTTTTATACTTTTATTTCTTCTGGAGAGTTTTTTTTTTTTTTTAGATTCTCTAATGTCATTGTTTCCCTCCCACGCTTGCATTTTCTTAATGACTCGCCATCCGCTTTTTTTTATCCTTAAAGAGAAATATATATATTTTTTGAGACTATTTCCATTTAATTAAGATTCAACTGTTTTATCTACGTTCGGTCTTTAGCTGTTTTGCTCGTGTTAAGTCGTTAGTTATTTTGCTATTTTGTCTCTGTTTAATTTTCAAGTGAAATTATATGATCTGTGGTGCATCGTTAACTATTTTATTACTGCTTGATCGCTAACTGTTTGTTCCATACTGAATCGTTAACTATTTGATCTCTGTTAAGTCGTTAACTATTTGATCCCGTAAGTCGTTAAGCCGCCATTTGATCTCTTTTTAATTGGTAATCATTTCATCCTGGGTAAATCTTTAAATATCGATCCGTGTTTAATTTAATTAATTAACTGTTTTATCCACTTTGAATTGTTAACTATTTTATTATTAGATCGTTCACTATTTTATTCATGAAAATCCACAATATTTTAGAACATGGTTTTTGAAAATCTGTAGGAACGATTTATCTCATTCTTTTACTCTGTCCGACTTTAGGTCAAGAACAGCGCTCAAAGTAAGAAATAAAAATGTATTTTCAAATTGCAGTAAATAAACTGTTCGTATGAAGTGATTACGATCTCAGAAAATGGCTACAATGCGTCCAAGCTAAATATGATTATTATGAGCGTACTTCTAAACTTATTTAAATATTTTATATATATATATATATATATATATATATATATATATATATATAAATATATATATATATATATATATATGTATATATATATTATATATCATTTTTCTCTTAGAGACATTTTAATCTTTGAAAATATGACCATATTTTTTCCCTTTGTGCTATCTGACATTGATATAAAATCATATAGAACCAAACTTAAAACTTCTTTGGCCATCGTAAAAAAAAAAAAATTAGGCACCACCTTTCATACTGACGAAAACAAATAAACTTTAAAGATAGGTCAGCTCTAAGTGAAAGGAGTGGAAAGAATTAGAAGTTGAAAAAGGCCTGAACGTGACAAAATCTTATCTTGCGTTTCCGAGACTCGTGTTTCAAGTTGCGAGGAGGAAGATTCTGTCCAACGCAGACGTGAGAAGCGGAGTTCTGATATTATGATTGTGCTGTAGTCTCAAGTCAAGTCTTAGTACACACACACACACACACACACACACACACACACACACATATATATATATATATATATATATATATATATATATATGTATATATATATATATATAAGAAGATATGTATATGGAACGATGAATATAGAGGAAGACAAATCTCACGAAGAAAAGAGAATATCGGAATGTTGCAGGCTCTCGACTTATCGTCCTTGACTTAGCTAAGTTAAAGGACTATAAGTCGAAAGGCCTTGCAGCACTCATTGCTTCTTTTCTCGTCGATTTTATATATATATATATAGTTATATATATATATATATATATATATATATATTTATAATGTATAATTTTAAAAACCTTATCAAGGTCATAACCAAAACAAGTACAGTAGACTGAAGGCATTGTTTTGGGATAATTATGAACGAAGCACTAGACATGTTTGCTTTTGAAGTATAAAAGGTCATGAAAAATCAGGAAAACAAAAGCAGAGGGAGAGGTTCGAAGCTAAATAATGTAGAGAGAGATGCAGTTACCGAGCAGTGGTATCTTATGGTTACTGATGTCTCCGGAGTGACTGTAATTAATTGCCTGACAGCTGTTGTTACATCTTTGTATTGAGGTTTTATTTGTAATGTTGTATTTGTTTTATTTGTAATGTATTTTTTTGTAATGTATTTGCTTTTTGTAATGCTGTGTTTGTTTTATTTGTAATGTATTTGTTTTATTTGTGATGTATTTTATTTGTAATGCTGCATTTGTGTAATTTGTCATGTTGTGTTTGTTTTATTTGTAATGCATCTGTTTAATTTGTAATGTTGTATTTTATATGTAATATATTTGTTTTATTTGTAATGTTGCATTGGTTCTGATGATTTAAAACTTTAAAATAACGGTCGGGAAAGAATCTGCTTTCCTTAGAAAATAATTAGGCGCAACAGGGACTTAGAACCGAAAGGATGGATTGTGATTTTATGCCTTATGTCCTTCCTTGTTAAAGGAGGTTTTCGGTTACCACATTTCAGTCGAAATCCTCAGCAAGAATTTAATAAAACACTGCAATCACAGCAGTGATCGCGTTTGAGTTACTGCTGTGTTTTGGAGCCCGAACCATGTTTGCATCTCTCTCTCTCTCTCTCTCTCTCTCTCTCTCTCTCTCTCTCTCTCTCTCTCTCTTCCACGTGAAAGTATGGAAACTGAACTAAGTGGCAATTCAGAAATATCAATTTCCTTATCGTTTTGTGTCTCGGCCAAAACACTGGAAATGACTCTTGAAACTATTACTATTATATTATTTTATTAGACATCATAAAATAGTTTACACATTGTGACGTGTTTAGGAAAAGGTTATATTGAATTTCCTGATCAAATTCAACATAACCTGTGTTGTGATTTTTGAAGTTGTATGGACAAAGGAACAGCTGCAGTATATATTTTATATATTTTCAGTAGTATTGTGTTTTTTCCTTGGTTACTCTCAATACCGCAGTAAATTTTGGCGAGGCTAAAGGTTCAGTAATCTAAGAAGGTGATTAATATAAATATTTGTGCTGAAGTAGTGTCAGATCTATAGGGGATTGATTTATGTATTGGCTGAGTGTAATCCTTAGAAGTTTAGGAATGTTCCAGGCTTGGAATTTTGACCATTTCTCAGTGGGCTCCCATCACGCTTACATGGAATTGATTCCATAGTTATAATGATGTTTTAAATGAAAAATTTGCTTTCTGATGAGAGATTTATAAACACTTTCGCCCTCCTGTAAATACGCTTCAAATAATAAATTTTTTGCATTTAACTGTTTATCTTATTTTCTCATTTTTAACTGTTTATCTTATTTTCTCATTTTTAACAATTTATCTCATTTTCTCATTTTCAACTATTTATCTTATTTCTTCATTTTTAACTATTTTATTTCCTCGTTTTTAACTGTTTATCTTATTTTCTCATTTTAACTATATCTTATTTTCTCATTTTTAACTGTTTATCTTATTTTCTCATTTTTAACTATTTATCTTATTTCCTCATTTTTAACATTATCTTATTTCCTCATTTTTAACTATTTATCTTATTTTTTAATTTTTAACTATTTATCCTTATTTTCTAATTTTGAACCGTTTATCTTATTTTCTCATTTTTAACTATTTATCCTATTTTCTCATTTTGAACTTTATCTTATTTTCTCATTTTTAACTATTTATCTTATTTTGTCATTTTTAACTATTTATCTTATTTTGTAATTTTAACTTATCTTATTTTTCATTTTTTAACTGTTTATCTATTTTCTCATTTTTAACTTTATCTATTTTAACTATTTATTTATTTCATTTTTATCTTTTGTCATTTTTAGCTATTTATCTTATTTCCTCATTTTTAACTATTTATCTTATTTTCTCATTTTTAACTATCTTATTTTCTCATTTTACCGCTCACTTATTCCCTCTTCCTAACTTTTGCAAACTGACAAAAACTCCCAGCCAACTCCATGACCTCATTCCGGGAATTTTGCATTCTCTTCTATTGTCCAACTTCCGCGGCTTTACCCGTCTCCCAATTTGATCCGCCGTCTTCTTACATGCACTAATCTCTTCCTTCTCATCAAATTCTCTTGTCTTGATTACCTTTTTTAGCTTCACTTTCACAGTTTCCTGTTTAATATGGATTTTCATCCTTCTTATTTTTTGCTTCAACAAGCTAACGACGAAGTGTACCTCCGGCTACTTCTGTTCTTGCCATTACGTTCCTCCATTAACTCGACTAATGATTAATCTGTGTTTACTTCACTGTTTTTCTTTTTGGATTGTTACGTAGAATAAGTCTCTACTTTGTATATATAAATCTATATATTAAATATGTGTGTATATTATATATATATATATATATATATATATATAGTATATATATATATATATATATATATATATATATATATATATATATATATATATATATATATATATATATATACACATATACACAATGAATTTAAGAAGCATTATTTTTATAAATGGATGAATATTTGAATAGGCCTGTCATCTACTCACCCATATATACTGTAATCATACACACATACACATATATATACATATATATACATACATACATACACACACACATATATATATACATATGTGTGTGTGTGTGTGTAAATATACAGTATATATACACATATATGTGTGTATGTATATATGTATGTGTTGTCTGTATGTACGTATGTATATTATAACATAATCATACATATAATCATACGCATATATTATAAGCGTGTGAGTAGATGACGTCACAGGCCTATTCAAACATCCACCCACTTACACAAACAGGACTTCTTAAACGCGTGTATTCCTATTTCCTTTGATGCAGACGTCTCGGAAAAAGCTCGAGACGTGTAATCTCATTTCCATCAGCGATGTCCCCTAAAAGGCGGGGTTAATTGATTCGAGATACCGGTTAAAAGGAAAGGAATTAGAGTATAATGAGATATATCCCATTTGAAACTTTGAGAATTAGTCGTGATTAATCCCCTTCTAAGGGGAATTCAGTATCTTAAATAGATTCTCTTTTCTTGAGAAGGGTTGTATTCATCGTGGCAAGGAATTGGTTGCGTTATTTATTCGCATTTAAGGAAATATGGTTATTGACTTCTTAGGGAAAGCTTACAAAGACCCCCATTTAGTATATCTAAGTCTTTTTTTTTTTTTTTTGTAAAATTCTCTTAATTAGATTAATATAGAACTTTTCCTCATTTGTATTCTGCATCATAAAATTTATTTTCAATACGAAGGTCCTTGAAACTGGCCATTTTGAAAAAAAAAGTAAGTAGCATAAGAAGAAAATCTTTTTACGAGAGAGAGAGAGAGAGAGAGAGAGAGAGAGAGAGAGAGAGAGAGAGAGAGAGAGGAAATTATGTTGTTACAAAATTAGCGTATCTCACCAATTAAAAAAAAAAAAAGTATGTCCCACAAAATGTAACAAGTAAAAAATGTGCCGAAGTTTCTTCGGCGCAGTTAAGTTTTCTGTGCAGCCGCTTCAGCGTATAACCAAGGTCATCGAAAATAGATCTATCTTTCAGTGGTCTCAGTATAATGCTGTATCAGCCGCTGCCCATAAATCTTTAACCACCGCCCGGTGGTGGCCTGTCCTATATCGTTGCCAGAAGCACGATTATGGCTGACTTTAACCTTAAGTAAAATAAAAACTACTGAGGCTAGAGGGCTGCAATTTGGTATGTTTAATGACTGGAGGGTGGATGATCAACATAGCAACTTGCAGCCCTCTAGCCTCAGTAGTTTTTCAGACCTGAGGGCGGACAGAAAAAGTGCCGACGCACAGGCAAAGCCGGCACAATAGTTTTCTTTTACAGAAAACTAAAAATGACTGTATTTCACCAACTCAGAGAAGAATATACCCTAAATGTGACAAGAAGTCAGATTTCTGATCTTTAATAGTTTATATATGGGATTATGGGGATTCTGACATAGGTATATGTTATTCAGAGATTTTTGAGAGTCGTCTGTCTCCAGGATTGAAAATGTCAGTGCCTAATCCCATTTCATTTAGGAAAGCTAGTGAGTTTCTCTCTCTCTCTCTCTCTCTCTCTCTCTCTCTCTCTCTCTCTCTCTCTCTCTCTCTCTCTTCTTCCAGGGAATCCTGGGTAATGAAGAGCTTATGGTGCCTGAGCAACTAGCGGTGTCTGTTTAGTAGATTTAATTGAAATAGCTCTATTTTTCCATAGTTCAGTTTGGATGGTTGCTTACTTTGGTTTTGTGTGTGTGTATGTATGTTTGTTTGTATGTATATATATATACATATTTATTTATTTATTTATTTATATACATCAGGAAAAAACCTTGGATTTTTATGAGTCTCATATGAAAATTATCTGCCTTTTATGAAGTCTTATATAATTATATATATATTTATATATTTATATATTTATATATTTATATAGTATATATATGTATTATGTGAAATTAGGTGATAGCAATGGAACTGTGCTCTAGAATGAATTTGCTAATATGCCCTAATCGTCCAACTTGTCTTACCAAAAACAAAGGGAAACATTGTGCTTGTTTTGAAGTGCTTTCCATTTTATTGAATATTATTTTGTTAGATTAAGGAGAACTTATAAACGGCATAAATCATACCTGTCCTCTGCTTCACCTGTCCCTTGTTAATTACCTGAAAAAAAAATGGAAGAAAATATTAGAATAAGTAGAATTACTCTTAATGAGAGAGATTCCTTAGTTACTAGATAGGATTGAGTTAGAGAGATTATATTGACAGGAATGAGTTTATTAGTAAAAGACATGAATTAATGAGACGTTAGTTTAGATGAGAGAAAGTTTCAAGGTAGATAAAAGGAAGCGAATAATTAATGAGAGAAAAACCCAGTAATAATAAATAAATTTAGTAGGATGCGTTACCCTTAGTAAGAGACAAACTGGTCAGGAGACTGCCAATTGGAAATCATAAATAGGCAACATTTCTCTCAATTAAAGAACAAGGGTCCAGATTGACATCACTCTCAACATGAGATATTATTCTCTCTCTCTCTCTCTCTCTCTCTCTCTCTCTCTCTCTCTCTCTCTCTCTCTCTCTCTCTCTCTCCAGATGACGTATCTAAATAGCGTCTTTAAAAAGATTGGAAACCTCATTCTGGTATCTGGTGATAATTTTGGGAGTGTCTTTGTGATCCTAATGTCCTTATCTGACGTAGGCCTGACTTCAGATAAAGAATATACAGAAAGGTGAAAGTTAGGGGCCTGATATGGGAGTGCTTTTCTTACTTTCCCTTAGAAAGTTGTGTACTTTCTACCTATACTTTCTTCTGTACTTAAAAATGTCCTTTAATTCTCTCTCTCTCTCTCTCTCTCTCTCTCTCTCTCTCTCTCTCTCTCTCTCTCTCTCTCTCTCTCTCCTATTCATCGCCTTCATTAGATCTTATTCATCGTAGGTTTTTATTCTCTCTCTTAGTTACAATCTCATTCATCGTTATTCTTATTAATAAAGTTTTTTATTGTAGCTTCTTCCAACTCTCTCTCTCTCTCTCTCTCTCTCTCTCTCTCTCTCTCTCTCTCTCTCTCTCTCTCTCTCCACAATCTCATTCATCGCCATCATTAGTTTATAATGTTATTATTGGTTTTTATTCCATCACCTCTCTCTCTCTCTCTCTCTCTCTCTCTCTCTCTCTCTCTCTCTCTCTCTCTCTCTCTCTCTCTCTCTGTCCTTCCGTTCCCCCTTATCCCTGTTAATTCTCGCCTCGTCCATCTCTTTCTAATGAAACCGGTGACCATTAAATTAGTTTTGCTTACAAGTCGTGAAGGGTGGGAGGGAGGGAGATTCAACTAAGAAATATGTCATGGGGTTGTATTATTAGAGTTGTTATTACCAAGTTGCTCTTGTTTTTGTCCTTATCTTAAATTTCTTTTTAGTTTTCCGTAAAAGAAAGCTATTGCGCCGGCTTTGCTTATCCGTCCGCACGTTATCTGTCCGCAGCTTTTCCGTCCGCCCTTTTTCTGTCCGCACTTTTTCTGTCCGCCCCCAGATCTTAAAAACTGCTGAGGCTAGAGGGCTGCAAATTGGTATGTTGATCATCCACCCTCCAGTCATCAAACATACCAAATTGCAGCCCTCTAGCCTCAGTAGATTTTATTTTATTTAAGGTTAAAGTTAGCCATAATCGTGTTTCTGGCAACGATATAGGGCAGGCCACCACCTGGCCGTGGTTAAAGTTTCATGGGCCGCGGCTCATACAGCATTATACCGAGACCACTGAGATATAGATTTATTTTCGGTGGCCTTTATTATACGTTTTTCTCAATTATTAGCATTGAAGAATTGAATGAACATTTCTAGTCAATGAAGTTAGTACTGATTGTATTCAACTGTTCAGGGTTCGTGTTATTATTATTATTATTATTATTATTATTATTATTATTATTATTATTATATTGTAGTGATTATTATTGCTTTGTCATTATTATTATATTTTTTTCTTCGTGATTTCTGTTGAGAACAAGCTTTGTCAAAGAATTATGTTAAATTATTCTCAGTTTTTCTTCGACCTCTCATTAAATCGTTGAGAACATGCTATACACACACACATCCATGCGGTTATGCAGCTCTCTCTCTCTCTCTCTCTCTCTCTCTCTCTCTCTCTCTCTCTCTCTCTCTCTCATCACATCCATGCAGTTACACAGCCATCTCTCTCTCTCTCTCTCTCTCTCTCTCTCTCTCTCTCTCTCTCTCTCTCTCTCTCTCTCTCGTGGGCGACGAGGCTAGTCCGTGCAGACCACCTATCCTCACGTCTCTTATATCCGTTGTGATTCCCTGGCCTCTTCTAACCTCCTGGTTTTCTTGTTTTTGAATTTGCAAAGGTTGGGTAAGAGGTGGCTGAATCCAGTTGTGGAGGAGGCGGGTTGGGAAACGCTCTAAAGGAAGAATAGATGTTGGCAAGAGATGTTAGGAATGTTTAAGGTTTTCGAAGACGATGGACTGCTGCGATGTTTGTTTGTGTCGGTATGTGAATTGTAGGGTTTTTGTGTGTTGGTGTGTGTGTTTGTGTGTATATCTATCTATCTATCTATTTATATATATATATATAATATATATATATATATATATATATATATATATATATATATATATATATATATATATATATATATATATATATATATATATATATTTATATGGACTGAGATGTTTGTTTATGTCGTAATGTGAATTGCAGTGTTTTTGTTTGTTGGTTTGTATATATGAATAAATAAATAAATAAATAAATAAATAAATAAATAAATTATATATTTACATATATTTCTCTTTCTAAGTTACTGTGAATTAAAGACATTTAGCAGAAAAATTGTAATGTTTACCTGTAAGTGATTATTGTTAACACAAACATAACATACATTTGATATGAAGAAACCGAATGGGATTATCCACTGTCATGTACTGATGGTCGTCATTACGTGACAGTGTTCTAATAAATCTGATGATAAATGGCAGCTTCAAATAAGGTTACCGTCTGTTATGAAACTTGATTCATTATCTTCGTTCGAAGCAAATTGTTGCATACCAAGTCCATTTACGACATGATTAAAATTCTGCACCAAAATCTTTCTATTTTGAAAGTAAAAGAAAGCGTGAGATTCTGTTCCATTTATCTACAGAAAACAATTATAGATTAATTTCCTCCAGGGAGGATTCGTCAGTGGGATTGAGATTACGAATCGTCGCCAATTTTCAATAATAATCAATACACTCTCGATTGACTGGCTACGAGAAATGACGTAGAGTCTCGTCTGACAGTTGTCTTGTTTATATAACGGGGACCTTTCCTCTTTTTATGGTGAAAGATGGTTTTTCTTTACAAAATTTCATACGTTCTTATTTTTCTTAGGTTGTTTTTATTGTCTTATTGTCCTATTTTTCCTTTACAAACAGTTTTTTTTAAAGCGTTAAAAAAAAAATAGAAATGTTGCGAAATAATTAATACTGTGCCGGGACATACTTTGAAAAATCTTTGTCTCATTGATTCATGAATAATTTCCGTAACCGTCTTATTCTAAAATATTTTATTTGCATGTACGAGCTTAGATTTTTAGATATGGGATTAGTGAAAAATAATTACTACTGTAATGGGACATGCTTTCAAATTTGTTTGTCTCTTCGATAAATATTGGCCTTAACTCTCCTATTGTAAATATTTTAGTTCCATGTAGGCGCCTGGTTTTTAAATATAAGGGTTAGTACTTTCATTTACCGTGGATATAAGGACAACTCTGGCATATTATTTTGCTTTGTGTGTGTACTAACGTATGAGCTTTAAAGTAAAGTCCATGTACAGCAATTTCATTAATTTAGATGAGGTGGTATAAGCTGTATACATTTTTATTTAGTTACCTATTTTTTTTTTATAGTACGTTGGAATAATTGCCTGATATTTAAAAAGCTTCAACACTGAGTACTATACATAGATACATACATAGATTAAAATTTAATAGTTTAGTGTCTTTATGAATGAAAGAGAAATTATATATAATATATATATATATATATATATATATATATATATATATATATATATATATATATATATATATATATATATATATATATATATATATATATATATATATATATCTATCAGTTGAAGTTCTGAGTCTTCAGTATTCCCAGTCATCCACGTCTCGTCTGTGGATGTGTTGCCTTCGTAAATGCACGTTTCACTTTAGTAACCGAGAACCAATGCTCGCTTTGGCTCACAGTTCGATTCGTTGTGGTATTAGCACATTCCAGCGTCCAGGCCTGTAGCCAGAGAGGGCCTGTGCCCTCCTCGTTGGGCACATACCAAGGATGCCATTCCGAGGGCGTTCTGTAGCGTCGTCGTGCCGTTTCTGAGTCCTGCCGACGCTTTTGACTGGGTTCTCCTTTGGCTGTAGGAAAGTTTGTAGTTCGGTCGCTTTGGGATTTTGTATTTTTTTAGATTTTTTTTTTGTTATGGAAGATGGATCTTGCGTAATCATTTCTGTTGTGGTTGCTGACTCTCTCTCTCTCTCTCTCTCTCTCTCTTCCAGTTCGGCGACTTTAGGATTCTGTGTTTTTCTTTATTTATGAGAGATGCATCGTGCTTAATCAATTCTGTTGTGGTTGATGACATTCTCTCTCTCTCTCTCTCTCTCTCTCTCTCTCTCTCTCTCTCTGCAGAGGCTGTGCCAGGTTAAGGTTTAAATTGGATTATCTCCCTTTGTTCTCTCTCTCTCTCTCTCTCTCTCTCTCTCTCTCTCTCTTCTCTCTCTCTCTCTCTCTCTCTCTCTCTCTCTCAGTTCAACTTTAGGATTCTGTATTTTTTCTTTATTTATGAGAGATGAATCTTGTATTAATCATTTCTGTTGTGGTTGATGACATTCTCTCTCTCTCTCTCTCTCTCTCTCTCTCTCTCTCTCTCTCTCTCTCTCTCTCTCTCTCTCTCTCTCTCTGCAGAGGCTGTAGCCAAGTTAAGGTTTAAATTGGATAACCTCCCTTTGTTAGGTTCTCTCTCTCTCTCTCTCTCTCTCTCTCTCTCTCTCTCTCTCTCTCTCTCTCTCTCTCTCTCTCTCTCTCTCTCTCTCTCAGTTCGGCGACTTTAGTATTCTGTATTTTTCTTTATTTATGAGAGATGAATCTTGCTTAATCATTTCTGTTGTGGTTGATGACATTCATTCTCTCTCTCTCTCTCTCTCTCTCTCTCTGTGCAATTGCCGCAGCTAGGTTAAGAATTAAATACCTTTCTTTCTTAGATTCTTAGTGTTATCTTCACCGTCAAGCTGTGGAAGTTACTCACAGCTTCCGCTTTCCCATTGATCTAAAACCTCCCAACGTTCAGGTTTTATTCTTTTCAACAATCTTGAAGTTTTTTTTTTTATTTACTTTAGTTCTGGGTACACGAAGAGCCTTGCCTTTGCCAATCTGTTGATCGCTTCTTTAAAGAGAGAGAGAGAGAGAGAGAGAGAGAGAGAGAGAGAGAGAGAGAGAGAGAGAGAGAGTTTCTGAAGGTGTTTCCCAATTTTCGGTCTGAATTCGTAGCACGTAACTTATTCCTTCATTCGGAGAGGGCGTGGAATGATTAATTCCGATTTATTGATACACGGGGCGCGCTATGCTGGCCTGGAACCCGGCGCTGCCTGTCATGTCTCCCATACCTAATCCCGCCCTCACCCGGGGCGGACAAACATGTTTGCAGCAGGAGGGTGGATGTGTCATGTCTCTCCTACCCTCCCGATACCCCTACCAACCCCGCCCCCACCCCGGCGGACAAACAGGTTTGCAGGAGGAAGGTGGATGTGTCATGTCAGAAGGGTGAGAAGTTATTGATTTAGCTGTATCTGTTTTATGTACTTTCTTCCCTTAAGCTTTGATTAAACCTCCCCATTTGTACTTTGTTCTCTTGCTCACTTTTTCCTTTACTTTGCTTTACCTAACATTTACTTCTCTCTCTCTCTCTCTCTCTCTCTCTCTCTCTCTCTCTCTCTCTCTCTCTCTCTCTCTCTGTTTTCCTTTCATTACTCATCCATCCTCCTCTCCTCCTCATTCCTGCGCTTCTTCCTCTTCTTCTTCTTCTAACTGAACTCCCTTCTTCTTCTTCTTCTTCTTCTTCTTCTAACTGGGGTCCCTGTCTCCGAAGCTCGCTCACCATTAGATCCTGGTCCATGTTTTATAAGCTGTAATGATGATAATAATGATTACGGTAATGATGGTAACATCATTATAGACGAGGGTTAGAGCAACATCCGGGTACCTAATTGCTGAATAAGAAAAAAGTACAAATGAAAGATAATGTTGATAACATCAGGAACTAAAACGACTTTACTAAGAACAATTACGTTAATAATATGCAGGATGGAAAAGCACTTGTAAATCGAGTTTTGGATAATTATTGGTACACTCTACACCAAATTTTTCGGAATATCTGAATTAACTGTTTTTCCTCCCTCAGTTAAGGAAACGAGCATTTCCGGAACGCCCAAGAGTTTGTTCTAATTTGTACCAAGGGATCGTAAACACTTGACTTTCCTAAGGGCTTACTTATCTTGCGATAAGCCTTTAGAATTCTACTCGGCTTTCCGTGTACTTATAGGTTCATATATATCTATCTATCTATATATATTTGTGTGTGTGTACATATACATACATACGTAACTGTCTATTGAGCCTTACGTCGCAAATGGCCTCTGAAATGATCAAATTCCTGCTGTCTAACTTTCTCGGTCACTTTCATAATATCAGCCATTCCAGCCTCCAATCCCATGCTTCTTCTCCAAGTAGGTCTGGGTCTTCGAGATCTAATTACTCCTGGGCCGTGATTGAGGACCCCAGCTGACAGTATCCCGTGCATTTCTTTTACTGTACTTCCTTTCATATTCTTTCTCCCATATTACTTTCCACTTTCTTCTAACAATTGTTTTATAGTGCAACTGCTTTGAGGTTTTCCTCCTGTTGCACCTTTGTAACCTTTTAGTCTCAATTTTCCTTTTCAGCGCTGAATGACCTCATAGGTCCCAGCTATTGGTCTTTGGCCTAAATTGTGTATTCTTTTGTATTAAATCGACGTGTGTGTGTGGTTGGCTTATATCTTTATGATATGCTTTAAGAGACGCTGCTCAGGATAAATATCTTCTAAGCAGCGTAATGAACATAACAAAAATTCCAGAAACGCCAACAGTAAAAATAAAAGTTAAACATGCAATTCCCTGGAGAACCCCATTGCAGTATAAAACAACTAGACGCGTTCCCGTCATCCCCTGTATTTTATTTTTACCACCCTGCTCCGGTATCTGGGAAAGAAACAAAGAAGGCCAAATAAGAGTGAAAGACAAATAGGAAAGCGAGAGTACATTATATTTTATTCACGAGGCCAGACGAGCTACGGTGATGACGCGATGACAGTTTGTCGAGCTCCGTCAACGTCCTTACTTTTTAACTGCTTAATTAGACAGACAGCACTGGTTTATTGACAGTGTGCCTCTTTTAAGAGAATGTTGCTTGTTTCTAACAGTTAGAAATTGGTTTAGACGCGATGGTAATTCTTCGCTGACACTGGGAAAGGTTCAGAGTATTCTGACATAACAATAAATTTGACGTGAGGTAAATGATAGGTTGTCGTAAAGATGTAAACATAAGTCGTGAATGGAATAGCGTGATTTATAGTACAGCACAAAGCACTGTATGGTCTTACTAGGCTTAGTGATTTATTTACTTAATTATTTATGTATTATTCATTAATCATAATTGTTAAAAAATATTTTTTATTATTTATATAATTTTTATTATTATTATTAGATTTTTGATGATTATTATTATTATTGTTATTATTATTATTATTATTATTATTATTATTATTATTATTATTATTATTATTATTATTATTATTATTAGAAGAAGAAGAAAGTAGACCCTCTCTTAAACACAAATGAAACTTCGAAAATAATACTTACAAGATCCAGAAACCTTTTTGGAAAGTCTACGGAATTACCACACCATATTTCAATATCTGCACTTTTATGGAGAATACAACTGCTATACGAGTATATAAAAGCAGTTAATATATTTCCCTTTGCCCAAGTATGAACATTGGCCAGTTTTGAACAGTATGAAGGTAGAAGAGAAATGATTCATAAGGAAAATTGATAGGAATCAATATAAGAACGATTTGCAGCGTCCCTTCGGCCCCTAGCTGGAACCCCTTTCATTCCTTTTACTTTACCTCCGTTTATATTCTCTTTCTTCCATCTTACTTTCCATCCTCTTGTAACAAGTGGTCCATAGTGCGACTGCGAGGTTTTCCTTCTGTTACACCTTGTAAGCCTCTTACTCTCGATTTTCCTTTCAGCGCTGAATGACCTCTTAGGTCCCAGCGCTTGGCATTTGGCCTATATTGTATAATCTGTCTATCTGTCCGTCTGTTATTATTATTATTATTATTATTATTATTATATTATTATTATTATTATTATTATTATTATTATTATTATTTTATTGAATCTGATTGGTGCTACAATGCCGTTCAGTTTAAAATATTCCTTTTCTGATCTTCTGAAGGTGTATTATTATTATTATTATTATTATTATTATTATTATTATTATTATTATTATTATTATTATTATTATAGGACTACTCTGTTCTGAGAGACTCATTCATTACCTGTTATGTAATTATTTTGTTTTTCCGTAGGTTTCTCGAATACCTTCGGCGTCGGCACATCTAAAACTTCAGTTTTTGAAGATACCTTTGATACAAATTGATCGCGGGATAACACTCCGTCTTGTTTGCTTTCCGCTTCCCGGAACAGCGAACATTATTTTTGGGATGTTTGTTTGTTGCAGACATTTTATTTTTGAGATTTTTTTTGGTTGCAAACATTCTGTATTTTACGCTTCCCGGGACAGCGCTCGCGAAGAGTATTACGGCTGAATTTTTTTAAGATTTTTGTTTGATGCAAACATTTTATTTTTAAGTTGTTTCTCTGTTGCAAACATTTTATTTTTGAGATCTTGTTTGTTGCAAACATTTTATTTTTAAGATGTCTGTTTGTTGCAAATATTTTATATTTTAACTTGTTTGCTTAAAACCGTTTATTTTCTTTTCGTTTTTGTTTGTTTGCAAACATTATCTTTTAAGATGTTTGTTTGTTGCAAACATTTTATTTTTAAGATGTTTGTGTGTTGCAAACATTTTATATTTTCCACTTCCCGGCTTAATTTCCGTGTTATTTTCTTCTTGTTGGTTGCAAAACCCAACATTGCAGAAATTTTATTTTTAAGATGTTTGTTTGTTGCAACATTTTATTTTTAAGATGTTTCTTCGTAAAGTTAAAGTTTTTTCCCTCGCTGAGGATTGTTGTTAGAGAATTGCTGAGTCATGCAGTTATTTTTAGGAGGTTTGTTTAGGGTTGTGACAGGGTTTTTTTTGTTATACTAACGGTTGTAATTTTTAGGAGGTTATTAAAAGGAGTTGTTATATAAACGGTTGTAATTTTTTAGGAGGTTGGTAAAGGGTGTTGTTATATTAACGGTTGTAATTAGTATTATCGTTACTAAACAAGTAAAAGTGCGGCGAAGTTTCTTCGGCGCAGTCGAGTTTCTGTACAGCCGCTACAGCTTATAATCAAGGCCACCGAAAATAGATCAATCTTTCGGTGGTCTCGGTATAGTGCAGTACGAGCCGCAGCCCATGAAACTAACCACGGCCCGGTGGTGGCCTATTCTATATCGTTGCCAGAAGCACGATTCTGGCTAACTTTAACCTTTAATAAAATAAAAACTACTGAGGAGGCTAGAGGGCTACAATTTGGTACGTTTGTTGATTGGAGGGTGGATGATCGACATACCAATTTGCAGCCCTCTAGCCTCAGTAGTTTTTAAGATCTGAGGGCGGACAGAAAATTTAATTTTAGTGTTCTCATTTGAACTTTAGATTTTTGAGAATTTTATTTATAAGTTTTCGATGAATAGAAATATAGTTTGTTTGGCGAAATTTTATTATCTTATTTTTCAGCTTATAATCCGGTTGTTATAGTTTTTCTTTTAGCTTTTAGTGTTCTGTAAAGAAAACTATTGTGCCGGCTTCGTCTGTCCGTCTGCACTTATTCTTTCCGCCCCAGATCTTAAAACCTACTGAGGCTAGAGGGCTGCAAATTGGTATGTTGATCATCCACCCTCCAATCATCAAACATACCAAATTGCAGCCTCTAGCCTGAGTAGATTTTATTTTACTTGTTAAAGTTAGCCATAATCATGATTCTGGCAGCGATATAGGATAGGCCACCTCCGGGCCGTGGTTAAAGTTTCACGGGCCGCGGCTCATACAGCATTATACCAAGACCACCAAAAGACAGATCTATTTTCGGTGGCCTTGATTATACGCTGTAGCGGCTGTACAGAAAACTCGATTGCGCCGAAGAAACTTAGGCGCCTTTTTTACTTGCTTTTTTTTTATACCCCCGTAACTTTTTGGTTATAAAGATTAATAATAATTACGGTTGAGTTCTCGTATGTACGCGAAAACAGCAGTTTTATATCGGACATCGAACGTTTGATAATATGATATAGGAATCAAATATAAAAAAGATTATTTATATATTTGGGAATTTAATGAGGTACTATTGTTTGCTAATATGGAAAAAGTATAGTTTTATGATATTCTGAATAATTTTTTTAAGCTCGTTAGTATTGATACCCGGCTCGGTATGATAATGAAAAAGCAAAAATTGTTTTAATCTTTTGATGAGTTGATGTTTTAATGCGCTGTTCAAAGCTTTACTGATTTCATTCATAGGAAGAGACAAGCCTACCCAGTTCCTCGTTGGACGAGTCGGTAGAGTTCTCGGCTAGCACTCTGCTAGGCCCGAGTTCGAGTCTCAGGCCGGCCAATGAAGAATTAGAGGAATTTATTTCTGGTGATAGAAATTCATTTCTCGCTATAATGTGGTTCGGATTCCACAATAAGCTGTAGGTTCCGTTGCTAGGTAACCAAGAGGTTCTTAGCCACGTAAACGAGCTGATTAACAGCTCAGTGGTCTGGTTAAACTAAGGTATACTTACTTATGTTAAAGCTTCTGACAACAGACTGTGAAAGAATACAAAAAAGGTTATTGTAATGATTGTTGACCGGGTAAATGATTTTCAGAAGTACAAAACGCTATGAAAGTTTTACGTAGCATTTATTTTTGTCTGTTCTTCGTATCTTTGTAATTCCAAAAGAAGATGGGACCTTTGCTAGATACTTACCCCTCAAGGGTTTTAACCCGGTATGTATCCACCTTTGCGGCGTGTTTAGTACAAGCCCGTTGGGGATGGCCGGAAAAACATAACCAAAAGACTGTAAATATGATAAAGATAATGACCCCCAATAAATATTAGTCCTAGATAACGACCCCCCAAGAAATATTAGTCCTAGATAACGACCCCCAAGAAATATTTGTCCTAGATAACGACCCCCAAGAAATATTAGTCCTAGATAATGACCCCCCAAAAATATTAGTCCTAGATAACGACCCCAAGAAATATTAGTCCTAGATAACGATCCCCAAGAAATATTAGTCCTTGCTAACGACCCCCAAGAAATATTAGTCCTAGATAACGACCCCTAAGAAATATTGCTCCTAGATAACGACCCACGAACTTTGTTGGGGTCACCACCTAGGAAAAATCCAGAAAATGCCTCATTAGTGTCTAGAACTGACATTATTGACTTTATACCTGATATCTCCAGCTATTTTAGGTATAGATTCTGAGGATTAATCCTGATAATGATGTACTAATACAGGATAATGCCCTGATAATGAAACTTGCCACGGATTCATTATATCTATAAACAGATCAAATGGTGTACTGGCACAGATTTCGCAGTACCTGATAATGAGTCGAGATATTTCCGGTCTAAATCTGTCAAGATTACAGACCTCCAATTCAGGGTTCTGTTTTACCAGGAACAGTATTGTATATATTCACTAAGCCAAGATCATCCGTCGATATTGATCCAGAATCATCTCGGTTAATGATGCTTGATTGCCACTTAATATCTGGCCGGGAATATCTTTTGATAACGACCAAGAAATATTCTGGAACTTTTGACAGAGACCAAGAAATACTCTGCATCCCATGATAACGTTGCATGATAATTATAATGCTGATTTTAACAACTCATTACATAATGGACGTTGTATAACTGAATCACGAAAATATGGAACGTGATGAATATAGAAGTAAAGACAATATCCACGAAGGAAAGAGAAGCAATGGAGTGCTGCAAGGCCTTTCGACTTGTAGTCCTTTCAATGAAGGACTATAAGTCGAAAGGCCTTGCAGCACTCCACTGTTTCTCTTCCCTCCGTGGATTTTGTCTTTATTTGTAATGGACGGTATGTACTGTCATGAATCTCAGATCAGAACGCCATCATTCTTCATACTTACGTTACCGAGACCACCGAAAGATAGATCGATTTTCGGTGGCCTTGATTATACGCTGCAGCTGCTGTACAGAAAACTCGAATGCGCCGAAGAAACTGCGACACATTCTTTAATTGTTTTCTTATGTAAATCATATACTCTTTAATCGGGATGTAGGACTTTCTATTATTTTAATTCAAGATTCTCATGACGCTTAGCTATAATTATATCTAGTTAGTTTTTTATGGTTATCTCTCGTATAGGATTCTCACGACGCCTATCTATAATTATATCTAGTTAATTTTTTATGATTATCTCTCGTCTAAGATCCTCATGAAGCCTTTTTATAATTATATCTAGTTACTTTTTTATAATTATCTCTCGTATAATTATACGCGTACATCAATATGATATAATATATGATATAATATAATGAAATATGATATATAATATAATGAAATATACTATAATATAATATAATGAAATATAATATAATATAATATAATATAGTATAATATAATATAATATAATATAATATAATATAATATAATATAATATAATATAATATAATATAATAATGCGTGAGGAAGAAACTGAAATTGGCATAAAACATTAAAATCGACTTCAATCTCCTTTGCAATTGAAACGAAGTGAGGTTTGAAATTTACTTTCAAGAAATATAACTCTTTTTTTTTTGAAGTCAGTAATGCTTGCTATCCCGGAACGCCGTTTGATTAATCTTAATGAAAGTTAAATAAAGGTTTTAACTGTTGTTTGCCGAAATTTTACGGAAGGGGAATGGCATTCTTCCGAGTTTGCAATCCAATTATCTCAGGAAGAAATGGAATCGTGGGTTTGCCTTGATTTCATCGTGCGAGTGATGTATATTTTTTTTTTTTTTCGCCCGGGTTAAATGAGAGGGTAGAATGTTTGTTTTTAGTTTCCTTGAATGGGGAATTTCATATAAAACTGTTTTATTATCGAGTTACAGTTGTTTAAATCTGGCTTGGTATTAGTTGGATGAAAGAGATTTTTGGTTTGGTAAATACGCGAAAAAAGATTATTATTTGGCGTGCAGTGGATGGATAATATTTGCACATTAGAACGAGTAGGTAAATAGGCTTAAAATATACAGTTACGAATTTTTTATTATTTATTTATTTTTTTACTTGGCTCTTTTGCAAATAAGGTCCATTCATCTTGGATGAGCATGAATTTTTTTTATTTTATGATTATTTTATTTGAGCAATACCATTTTTTAATTTATTTTTTTTACTTAGCTTTTTGCGAATAGTGCCCATTCATTTTGGCTGAAAGTGAAATTTTTATTTTATTTATTTTAGCTTGTCTTGAAAGTTTTAAATGCACTGGTATGCATCACTTAAAATGAACTCAGAGAGGCATTAGCTTAGTAGACTGAAGAGAGATATCAGTCAGTAAAGACTAATACCTTTCTATTCTGTGTGTAACTGGTGTCCAGTCCAGACTTTCCTCTGTAGAGGCCAAGAGCCTAATGCTTGAAGGCAGTGCTTGGCTTTTCGTCTTCCGGATCTCTTGTCGTTTATTTTTATAACGAGTGTTTTCATTGGTCGAAAATGTTTTTATTCTGTGAAACTTTTTATTCTTTGGGGTGGTCTCGGTATAACGCTGTATGAGCCGCGGCTCATGAGACTTTAACCGCGGGCCGGTGATAGCCTATCCTATATCGTTGCCAGACGCACGATTATGGCTAACTTTAACCTAAAATATAATTAAAACTACTGAGACTAGAGGGCTGTAATTTGGTGTGTTTGATGATTGGAGGATGGATGATCAACATACCAATTTGCAGCCCTCTAGCCTCAGCAGTTTTTAAGATCTGAGGGCGGACAGAAAAAGTGCGGACGGACAGACAAAGCCGGCACAACAGTTTCCTTTTACAGAAACCTAAAAAGGAGGAAACATTGCTTTATTGAATCATTCGAGGCAATTGTCCTCCAAGCACAACATACCGAATCAATCAGTTACGACGTGCTTGTCTGCGCGTTGTTGTTTGTGCATGTTCGGGGCCGTTATTTGTGCATGTTCGGGGCCATTATTCAGACTGGCGAATGGCGGATGCTCTCTCTCGAACACCTGTGCGGTTATTCCACTCGACTTGTATTTTGGGGGAAACTGTAGCGAACGTTTGACTGGGTATATCCGATTTAATATTGCCATTGCAGCGCGTCCGGTTGCCTTTGAAATATTCATTTGTTCCGCCTCTTTGAGGCTAAGTTTTAGTTTTTCTGTAAAGGAAAACTATTGAGATGGCTGCTTGTCTGTCCGTCCGCACTTTTCCTGTCCGCATTTTTCTGTCCGTCCTCAGATCTTGAAAACTACTGAGGCTAGAGGGCTGCCAATCGGTACGTTGATCATCCACCCACCAATCATCAAACTTATCAAATTGCAGCCATCTAGCCTCAGTTGTTTTCTATTTTATTTAGGGTTAAACTTAGCCATGATCGTGAGTCTGGCAACGCTATAGGATAGAAAGACCAAACAGGATCTAACCATAAAGAAAACTGTGTGTAGGTTCCACCTTGCGAAAAGACAGAACAGTGCAGAATCATTAGAGAAACTATTGAGAGAGAGAGAGAGAGAGAGAGAGAGAGAGAGAGAGAGAGAGAGAGAGAGAGAGAGATCCTAAGCAATGCAGTAAGGAACAGGAAGAATGATTTTCTTTGTGGTCGTTATGTTCCTGAGTCTCGGCGTGTTTAAAATGTAACTGACAATTTATGGTTTTATTTTTAGTGAAAGCTATAGATGATGAAATCATTCATATAAGTGTAAGTATAACTGGGTTCATTCAAGTATATTCCTTGTTTTCTCTCTCTCTCTCTCTCTCTCTTTTCAGTATCTTCTTTCTCTCTCTCTCTCTCTCATTACTATTCAGCATCTTCCGTCTCTCTCTCTCTCTCTCTCTCTCTCTCTCTCTCTCTCTCTCTCTCTCTCTCTCTCTCTCTCTCTCTCTCAATGAAGAATAAGAGGAATTTGTTTCTGGTGATAGAAATTCATTTCTCACATAACTTCCGCAATAAGCTGTAGGTCCCGTTGCTAGGTAACCAGTTGGTTCTTCCACGTAAAATAAATCTAATCTCTCTCTCTGGTCTCTCTCTCTCTCTCTCTCTCTCTCTCTTCCGTTTCGGGAAATAGCGCAAGCAAGAAGAATGAGAAAAATAATAAGGAAATGAGGTTTCTTCACTTTGTAATGAGAGTTCGTGTGAAAATCAGGTAAACATAAAAGACACAAATGAGAAAATAGAATAAACAAAAAAGGTATTATTACGTAAAACACTACAAAAGAAAAACGTAATACCTTCAGGGGAAAGGGTTTTATACGCCATTTTCGCGCGAGAAAGTTTGAACAACTTTCATTTGTTTTACTCCGTTTATGCGATTTTCGTTCGTTCCCCCAAAACTTTTTTTACCTGAGTTTTTAACGTAACAGTTCATTATTCGTTCCTAAATCTCACTTTTCGGTCGTTAAAAAAAAAAAGTAAATCGAGTTTTCTGTACAGCGTATAATCAAGGCCACGGAAAATAGATTTATCTTTCGGTGGTCTCAGTATAATGCTGTATGAGCCGCGGCCCATTTTGAAACTTTAACCACGGTGGTGGGCATGCCTATATCGTAGCCAGACGCACGATTACGGCTTGACTTTAACCTGAAATAAAATAAAAACTACTGAGCCTAGAGGGCTGCAATTTGGTATGTTAGATGATTGGAGGGTGGATGATCATCATACCAATTTGCAGCCCTCTAGCCTCAGTAGTTTTTAAGATCTGAGGGCGAACGGAAGAAAAGTGCGGACGGACAGACAAAGCCGGCTCAATATCTAAAAAAGTGAGAAATTATCATAATTATATATAAAATACGATAAGCATTCGTAAGAAGATTAAGTTACCTAACCAGAGGCAGATTATTTAAATGATGAATGATTTTGAATGCTACACGCTAACCTGTTAATTCACCTCTCTCTCTCTCTCTCTCTCTCTCTCTCTCTCTCTCTCTCTCTCTCTCTCTCTCTCTTTGTGCATTAAATTTTCCTCTGCTCTGCCTCTCCGGTAATGGAAATTCCTCGGGAGATTAAAAATATAAGTAGAGTTTCTCACCACTTTATAAAAGATTTTCCGAACTTATTACCCAGCATAATCTTTCTCTTTTATATATATTTTTTTTATTTTGTTTAATTATTACTTTTATATGAGCGTGGGAAGAAGGGAATGGGTTAAGTGAGATTTAAAATGGCTATGTGAATATTTATTTAGAGAGAACAGAAGGAAGTGATAGAGGATTAGACATGATCTTGACTAAATGCAGAAAGGTCTGGCAAGATTTAAATTCTGGATTACATGTATAGACTTTAATGATAAATTAGTAAAGAATGCGCCGAAGTTTCTTCGGCGCAATCGAGCTTTCCGTACAGGCGCTACAGCGTATAATCGAGGTCATCGAAAATAGATCTATCTTTCGGTGGTCTCGGTGTAATGATATATGAGCCGCGGCCCATGAAACTCTCAGCCGGCCGTGGTGGACTGTGTTGTTGCGTTGCCAGGAGCATGATTATGGGTAACTTTAACCTCAAATAAAATAAAAATTACTGAGGCTAGAGGGCTGCATTTTGTTATGTTTGATGATTGGAGGGTGGATGATCAACATGCCAATTTGCAGCCCTCTAGCCTCAGTAGTTTTCAAGATCTGAGGGCGGACAGAAAAAGTGAGGACAGAATAAAGTGCGGACGGACAGACAAAGCCGGCACAATCGTTTTCTTTTACAGAAAACTAAAAACCGAGGCATGTCTGTAGAAGATAAATTGGAAATTAATGCTGAAAGTTTTATGACATCCATAATTCTTATTTAATTCCCTCTGAGCTATCTTTAGTTCAGCGTCAGTTTTGCATGAAATTAAAATATCTCTCTTTTCCGGATTTTAAGGTTTACCGAAATGGACGACGATGATTTTACGTGGGTTGGGAGTAATTTTGATTTTATGCGGAAGTTAATCTGATATTTGACAGTTTTTGGCAACAAATCTATCCAGGTATTTATAGGGAGAACGTTAGTTATATTTTTTGCACGTATATATATTTAAATAATTTCCATTTGTTTGTTTTATTTGTATTCCTGAATGCTGTGTGTTTTTGTTGAGGAATATCAGCTTTTAATAATTATCATATAATTAAAATTTATGTAAATATCTAAATATCTAAACTGAACCTTATTTTGAAATGATGTACATATACACATCTCATTGTTATACGTATTTTTATATTTTAACAGTTAATTTCTTCAGGGCATTAATACATGGCATTTGACTTACGTTCGACAAAAATGAATCAGTTCACCGACTCATCACTAGAATTCCTTATTTGCCTAATTCCGAATTAATCTTCCTTATGTATCCTCGTTTCCCAGATGTCCTCCGTTTCCCGTGTTCCTCCGTGTACCATCCTTTGTGTACCGTCCTTCCCCAGGTACCCACCTTAGGCTACTATTTTTAACGCTTCTTTTTCCGTGTACCCTACTCAAGTATCATGATCTCTCCCTCCTGTACCGCAGTCTAACTCTCTCTCTCTCTCTCTCCTCTCTCACACACACTCACACACACACACACACACACACACACACACACACACACACACACACACACACACACACACACACGCGCCATCCCGCAGAATGAGGGCCATCATTCTCGACAAGATATTACCAGTATCATTCACTGTCGTGGGCTTGATGGAATGATATTGTTGCCAGGCAGCGCCGCCATTGCAAAGACACATTGAGTTTCGTCCCCACCCTCTCCCCCCACCCCCCAAAAAAAGAAGAGGACAGGAATCCGTTGCTTTCTTGAATGGGGCATTTTTTTGGGTATTTGTTTCGGGCAGTGACAGAACCCCACGAAGGGTTTGTAGTCCGAAGTATGAGAGACTTGCTGTGGAATAGTTTTGTCGAATTTCCATTTTTCGAAAACGCTGAAAGAATTTTCAGAATTCTTTAAGCTCTTAAGGGCATGGCGCTAATTAAGTTCCTTTCAGTTTTAGTTTTCTGTAAAAAAAAAAAAAAAAAAAAAAACTGCTGAGGCTAGAGGGCTGCAATTTGGCATGTCTGATGATTGGAGAGTGGATGATCAACATACCAATTTGCAGTCCTCTAGCCTCGGTAGTTTTTAAGATCTGAGGGCGGACAGAATAAAGTGCGGACGGACAGTCAAAGCCGGCACAGTAGTGGCTAGGCGACTGCAAATTGGTATGTTGATCATCCACCCTCCAGTCATCAAATATACCAAATTGCAGCCCTCTAGCCCCAGTAATTTTTATTTTATTTAAGGTTAAAGTTAGCCATAATCGTGCATCTGGCAACGATATAGGACCATGGTTAAAGATTCATGGACCGCGGCTCATACAGCATTATACCGAGACCACCGAAAGATAGAGCTATTTTCGGTGGGCCTTGATTATACGCTGTAGCGGCTGAACAGAAAACTGGATTGCGCAGAAGAAATTTCGGAGCATTTTTTAATTGTTTTATTTTGTAGGCACTAAGTGGACACGTACTTAAAGGCCTTTTTTAGCCATTCAGATAGAGAGCCACTTATCTGATGACTTCCCCGTAGGCCCTGATTAACGCTCGCCCTTAAAAGCCCCGGTGGGATTTTGAATGCAGGTAAAATCTACCGCCGAATTTGTTTCCCTTTTTTTTTTTTTTAAACCGACTCTTTGTGATTTGTTGCCTCAATTAGGGGGGCGTTTTAGCTGTGTGTTTTATCGCAGTTTTTTATCCACTATTTTTTCATTTTTTTATTTGGATTTTTTTTGAAGCACAGACCTATTAATGCGAAGTTTTTTTCAGTTTTTTTTTATGTCCACATTTATTGATGCGAAAAGGATTTTGGGATTTGTGTGTTTTATTTTTATTTTTTTTTTTTTTTTGGTCTCACGCTGCGTTGGACTTCTGGTTTGAATGAAGTGAATTGGATACACACTTTTATGAAGTATTTTATCTCCGGATTTATTCTTTATCAGTCGTGATCATTGTTACATTTGTAATTTCGTCTTAGTATTGAGCAGAAGCTAACGATTAGATGGTATCAATAATCCGTTCGTTATCGGGACTGTAATATTTTCCTCTTCACTCTATTTTTAGATATATTCCTTTTTATTTAATGTTTTAATACTTTGTAATATTTTAGCTTTTTTTCTCGTGGTTTTTTGATGTTAGATGTATTATGGAGACTCTGAAATGTAAACTACAATAGTTTTATTTTCATACAGTTAATAAATTTTAAAAATTATTTTCCTGCTGTACTATTTTGATTTAAATATGGCGGATCACTTTTTATGGAATTTTCAAATATATTCTTCTAAATTTTGGTGTTGCTTCGTTTAAGTTTACTTTGGGACCTTCATGCCTCAGGTATGTATGTATGTATATGAAGTATACATTTATATATATATATATATATATATATATATATATATATATATATAATATATATATATATATATACATATATATATATATAATACATATACATACATACATACATACATACATACATACATACATACATACATACATATGCATACGTACTTACACATGTACACACATTACATATATACACATATATATATATATATACATATATACATACATGCAGATGTTCATACATTCATACATACATGCATGTATGACGAAGTCTCCTTGGAATTGACCTCAGCTTGTGAGTGAAAGGACATCAGCGTTTCCCTGCTAAAGCAAATAATATTGGTAGGAGATGAAATGAAAATCTCGAGTCGGGTATCGCTGCAAAGGAACGATTCATGTTCCAGTATCCTATCTTCGTGTGATATTGTTGTGGGAAGCATGGCGGGCCCTTCCTCGAGATGAAAATATGAATACATATTTGAAAGTGATATGAAAGAGTCAGTTGAAATAGCATTACTCAACTTTTTTTTTTTTTTTTTTTTTTTTTGAGATTTAGGAAAGTGGAGGTCGCATGGCATCCAATATAAGACTATAGGAACCTGACGTAGTGTATTAGAAAATGGATTTTAAGAGGCGTATCTACTGAGTCTGGAGGAGTCGAGGTGAGCATCTTTGTTGCCCACATTCTCATAAATTTTATGGTCAGATCTCTCCTTCGACTTTGCTTGTGACATACCTGGAAATATGATTTAGAGTGACAAGCATGGCATATATGTTATGGGAATATGTGAAATCAGGGATTTCACGAAATTCCTAGGGAACGCTTGATCCCCGAGGGCTAGTACTAAACACGACGAAACAGTGATTCATCCACACTGTTTCGCCGTGTTTAGTGCTAGCCCAAGTGCATTTGATCCCCCAGGGCTAGTACTAAACACGGGGAAACACTTTGACCCCCCAGGGGCTAGTACTAAACACGGCGAAACAGTGAGTCATCCACACTGTTTCGCCGTGTTTAGTGCTAGCCCCTGGGAGATCAAATGTCCCCAAGTGCATTTGATCCCCCAGGGGCTAGTACTAAACACGGGGAAACACTTTGACCCCCCAGGGGCTAGTACTAAACATGTCGAAACAGTGTAGATGAATCACTGTTTCGCCGTATTTAGTACTAGCCCTCAGGGATCAAAATATTCCTAAGAGAATTAGTCATTTCACACATTCCCTACGGATTTCGTGAAATCCCTGATTTCACATATTCCCTGTAACATATACAGTTCAAAATGATATATAAAAAGAAACAAAGTATAAAAGCTTTTTAGATTCCAAAGCAATAATGTAACTTGAGAAGAAAAAATGGGAGCTTAACATTTGATTACGAATGCATCTGGTGATGGGTAAATATTGATTGTTACTCTGTACAGTTACTAACAATTTAGAGATTGTTGGTGTAAAAATTTGCACCATGCTAGTTGAAGATAGTGTGAATTTAGGGTAATACCATTGCAGATTGGTAAAATTTGTAAAGGACGAAGATTAACCTAATTAGGAGCGAGAATTTAGGGTAATACAAGTTGCAGATTGGTAAAATTTGTAAAGGATGAAGATTAACCTAATTAGGGCAAATTTAGGTAATACAAGTGCAGATTGTTAAAATTTGTAAAGAACGAAGATTACTAATTAGCAAAAACGAAATCCCTTACAGAGATTCATTTCGAGTCAATCGTCAGTCTTTGGTATTTTTACATAACTGGCTAAAAGTACATCGGATATAAGTGGCGTTTCCTATAGCCAGTTTATCAGATTGGAAAGGGTTATCATTTTTCTTAGTGGAGTTTTTAGAGCGGTCCTTTTTCTTAGTATAGCTTTATGGAAAACCAATACTCGAGCAAAGAAGTAATTGATGCAATCTTTTCTCTTTGTCAGAAGTAATCGGCAGAGAACGAAGTAACGACGGCATTAGAGAACGGCAGAGATTCCATTTCCTTGAAGTTCGTTGCAGCGTCCCTTCGGCCCGTTGCTGCAGCCCCTTGCATTTCTGTTGCTATGTCTGCGTTTATATTCTTTTAAGTCCGTCTCACTTTCCACCCCCTCCTAACAAGTGGTTCAACTTTATTTTCAGCGCTGAATGACCTCATAGGTCTCAGCGCTTGGCCTTTGGCCTAAATTTTGTATTCCAGATCCAATTTATACTTTATAGACATGTCATTGAAAAAATGGAAAAGAAGTAATTAAGAGATTTTCCCTGATTTTTATTTTCCCAGAATCCTACATTCGCTCCCTCAAGAAGTAGGATGTTTAGGCCACACTCTTTTTACCCATCCTGTTGTTCCCCACAACAGAAGATTGATTGACTGATTGATTTAAATTTATCTGGCGCCATAACTGGAAGGTCATTGGAACCGACCGCAGTAGAAGATAATATATATATATATATATATATATATATATATATATATATATATATATATATATATATATATATATATATATCTTGTAATTTCCACAATGGTCCTGTGGATGAAGTATATAATAAGTCCTCACGTGAAAATGAAAGGAATTGGTACCAAGACTTTCAACTTTTATTCAAAAGTCATCTTCAGGGTACTGAAGATGACTTTGGAAATAAAAGTTGAAAAGTCTTGGTACCAATTCCTTTCATTTTCACGTGAGGACTTATTATATATATATATATATATATATATATATATATATATATATATATATATATATATATATATATATATATATATATATATATATATATATATATATATATATACATAAATAAATCCGACATCATCCTGATACGCACATGCAACCTTATATACTGTTGCCCAGCCTCGCCTGATGCAACAGATTCAGGATGTCTCTTCCTCATGTTCTGTGAACGTCGAGACGCCCTAATCCCGGAAATTGATAAAAAGGGGATTTCTGATTCACACACGTGGCTTCAGGAAAGGGGGGAAATGTTTCAAGGCGCCGCGTCCCAGGATCATGGATGTCGGAGGACTGATTTCGTTGTCTGGGAGAAAAATTTCCCAATATTTTTTTTTTTTTTTTTTTTTTTTTTTTGTTTTTAGGAACCAAAAAAAAATACAAGAAGACCAAGACAATATATTTTTTTATTTTTTATTTAAGGAGGCGACATTTATTTTTAAGAAGACTGCAAGACAATATATTTTTTAATTTTTTTTATTTAAGGAGGCGACATTTATTTTTAAGACTGCAAGACAATATATTTTTTTTATTTTTTTTTTTCAAACTGCAAGACAATATATTTATTTATTTTATATTTTTAAAAGACTGCAAGACAATATATTTTTTATTTTTGTATTTTTAAGAACACTGCTAGACAGTATATTTTTCAACTGTTATTTTATTTAAGGAGTCAAACATTTTTTTTAAGAAGACTACACGACAAGAAGGCTTCATAAACTTGACCCTTGACTCGTTAATTTCCGGTAGTAATGTTAATAAATCTTTTTAACGGCGCATTTTTTCTTTTGTGTTTTCCTGAGGGAAAGGTTAATGGAGAAACATCATGAAATTGACGTAGTAATTTGCATGGGTTGGGTTACATTGTAATTTGCGTTGGTTGGGTGACATTGTAATTTGCGTTGGTTGGGTGACATTGTAATTTGCGTTGGTTGGTTGACATTGTAATTTGCATCGGTTTGGTGACATATTAATCTGCATTGACTGGGTGACAGAAATTTGCATTGGCTAAAGAAGATTTTTCCTTTATATTTGCTTAGGACTGTTGACCTAAAGAGACGAATGGTAGCATCAGAAGCATTAAAATCTCAACAGCGTAATTTCCAGTGGCCCAGTAAACAAACTCTCCTGTTTTGGGGTCAATGTGAAAAGACTGGTAGCGGGACCTAAATGGAGGTTTTGTGGGGTTTGGGAGGTTGGGGGGGGAGAATAAGCCCCCCTCTAAATTTTACGACGACGCAAATCACGCCGAAATAAAAATGGTAAATAAAACCAGCCGAAAGAGTGAATGAGTCGCCGCCAAATTGATTAATTCGAGGCAGATGTTGCAGAGTAATGGAGAATTCCGCGACGTCTCTCTCTCTCTCTCTCTCTCTCTCTCTCTCTCTCTCTCTCTCTCTCTCTCTCTCTCTCTCATTTGGCAAAACTTACTTTTCCATATGTGAATGGTCAGTGAAGAGGGATTTTTTTTACCAAGGTTAATTGGTATCCGGATTTTGCGAGTTAAAATTAGATGGTCGGCGAATAATTCCGGGTTTTTAAGCATTGCGTTATTCAGATTGTCGCAACGGTACCGGGAAATTGTAATCTGAAAGCTGACTGTCATTCGATTGAGCGTATATTTTTCACTGGTGCGCTTTTCCCCACTAATGAGAGATGTCTCTAGATTTACAAAAATGACATCATTCGCTGCTGCTTTAAGCCTTTAACTTATTCATTAAAGGGCAATCTTTTTATGTAGAGTATTTACACGGTATGAGCGGCCTTTTATACGTACAATGAATGTTTATCAGTATTGTGTCAGTCTCCATAAACTGGCATTTATTCATTCTCTTTATTTTGCTCTTACCTTGTACTTTCTTTACATTAAGACCTCTGTTACACCTTTAATCAGTATTCTCTCTTCTCTCTCTCTCTCTCTCTCTCTCTCTCTCTCTCTCTCTCTCTCTCTCTCTCTCTGAAAACTTCTCGAAGTATACACTTCTTACCAGCCTCTCGTCGTCCATAGTTCCTCACTGGACTGTACCACTGCAAAATGCATCTCTAAACAGAACGTCATTACATCCTATCACAATCCTCCATATACTACACAAGGCATTGCAAACTGCAGCTTCCGCCGTTTTCTTCTCATTTTCATTCGACATGCGCACTCTACTACCATAAAGGTGAGTTTGCAAAGACTCTTTTCAAATATGAGAATCCAGGCTTCTTTGGAATTCATCTTTTTTCTTTTTTTTCAAAATCATTCACAAAAAGTATTTTACCTTCCATGTTTCACTTATTCTGTGGTTTACTTCTTCTCTCATCCTTCCATCATCCATTACATTTACCTCTGTTTAATTGGGCAAATGGACCACCTGTAGTTTTCCATCGTGTAAACTAATATTATTAGTTTCATCTTGATCGTTACAGCCATTTTCTTGCTAAAATTCATTCTCTATGTTTTTTTTTAAATAATGTTAATTTCTTTCATCAGTCTCCGTAGCTTCTCTTTACTGTCACCAACCAACATTGTGGCATCGTTTTTAATGCTGCTTTGAAAGGAGAATTCCTTTCTTAATTTCCTCTAGGATTATTGGTCCTTTAATGAGATGTATTTTCAGACATATCCGGGAATGAAAAATTTATCAGGTCGTCGTCGCCATTGCACGCTAACATCTACTGCATATACACTCATATTTCGAAGCACAAAGGTCCAAAGGTCCGTTATCCGTCATTTATTATTTTGAAAAGGCATCGCGATACACGTCAGTTTAGCCTTTGGGTGACGTGGGAAATTTCATTTGCTTTTCAGGGGAGGAAAGTGGCATCCAGCATTACGTGAAAGCTGTAGCTGGCGGAAGATCTTTGTATCCGAAATGAATATTTGAACGTGGTTAACTACCATCACGCAAGGGACTCAGAATCTTTGTATCGGAAATGAATATTTAAATTTGCTTAACTAGCCTGGCGCAGGGGATTTAAAGCCCGAAACATTTAAATTTGGCGAACTAGGCGACGCGAGGGAATCACTGCTTCGTAACAGCTCTGAACGAGCTGACGTCAGGTTTAACACAAATGTTACTTTTGAATGCGATCAGCAACCCTCTAGTGATGGTGGTTTGGTGATTGCTTTTGGAAACCTCGCTATTTTCGCCCGTGATTGCGCTGAATTCCTATTCATGCGAGCAGTCCTTTCTGAATTTGCGCTATTCAAGGATTTATTTTTTTATTTTCGGGTTTCCCCATCACGGAGTTCCGTTTATGGGAACTGTTTAATTAATTGGAACTTTTCCGCCTCTGTTTTCAAGTTACGTGAGA
This sequence comes from Macrobrachium rosenbergii, assembly GCF_040412425.1. NCBI lineage: Eukaryota > Metazoa > Arthropoda > Malacostraca > Decapoda > Palaemonidae > Macrobrachium > Macrobrachium rosenbergii. The sequence goes on from NC_089771.1 coordinate 30,210,531, forward strand.
CAGAGAAAATTATATCAAGGTATGTAACTTTATTTTTCCCCGTTTCGTAATTAGTAAAGAACTATTTTTTCTTTTAGGTCTGAAAGAAGCCATGTTGTTTTGCTCAGATTATTATTATTATTATTATTATTATTATTACATATTATTATTATTGGAGAAACAAATCTCAGTTATGTATCTGTAAAATGTATTTAAGACTCGGGCTAGTATGAGTGGCTTGAATTATTATTATTATTATTATTATTATTATTATTATTATTATTATTATTATTATTATTATTATTATTATTATTGGAGAAACAAATCTCCAGTTATGTATCTGTAAAAATGTATTTAAGACTCGGGCTAGTATGAGTGGTTTGAATTATTATTATTATTATTATTATTATTATTATTATTATTATTATTATTATTATTATTATTATTATTATTATTATTATTATTATTATTATTATATTGACGGATTTTGTGGCATATATAAAAGATAAATGGTTACATGAAATCAAAAAAGTTCATTTTTATTTCGCATGTATCATGCAAATTCGGATTTGACTGCCATGTTGAGACTGATGTATCTCTTGATACCGACATCACTGAACTTTACAGATTATACCCTTAAAATATTTAATGTAAGACTTTTATCCCGAATTGTCACGAGGAAAATAAGTTACCTTGAAAATCTGGTCCGAGGTTGCATTGACCAATGAAAGACTAGGATGATGACATGACAGTTACAGAAATTGAATATTCGTACCCTGTGAATAGAAAACGCATTCGTAAAATTCAAAATAGCTGACGTAATATTAGAGCTTGTTGGGAATTAAGGAGCGGGACAAATCCAAATCATAATTTTGAACTGACGAAACGGAAAGTTGAAATGAAATATTCCGGAGTTGTGATTTTAGAGATTTCATTTTCTGCGTCACGCCAGCAAGGACGCATGACGCTCTCTGTCTTTCTTAATACAAATACGCGTATGTAATGGAAGGGTTTAGCTAGCTAATACGTTTGTGTCTGATAACAGATGTTTGTGTTACTCAGGGAGTAATTTCATGGCAATGAAATTGTTAATATATTGTTGTCTGTTTTGTGAGCTAGACTTATTATTATGAAGTTTTAATTTTCAATTTTTAAAGATTTACTTTTAGATCTTTTTATATGATTGTGGAACAGGGATGTACTTTCCTTTAGGTTATGGATGGTTGGTTGTTGGGTTGAAAATTATATTTAGTTGGTTGTTGGGTTGAAAATTATATTTAGTTGGTTGTTGGGTTGAAAATTATATTTAGTTGGTTGTTGGGTTGAAAATTATATTTAGTTGGTTGTTGGGTTGAAAATTATTTAGTTGGTTGTTGGGTGGGTTGAAAATTATGTTTAGTTGGTTGTTGGGTTTGAAAATTATATGTAGTAGGTTGTTGGGTTGAAAATTATATTTATTGGATGTTGGGATGAAAATTATATTTAGTTGGTTGTTGGGTTGAAAATTATATTTAGTTGGTTGTTGGGTTGAAAATTATATTTACTTGGTTGTTGGACTGAAAATTATATTTACTTGGTTGTTGGACTGAAAATTATATTGTGGAAGGTAAAAATAAAATGGTGCATTTAAATCAGAAATTTATATGATTTTGAAATGTTAGTCCATTGTCATAATGATGCAATGAGAACGTTTGATTTTGTCATAATCAAAATCTAATATTTTGTAAATATCTCTTCACGGATTGACAGTCCACGAAAATGGAAAGAAAATGTCTGAATTTTCTCCAGCGTCGAAGGACAGCATAAAATCAAGATTTGCATAGATCCGTGCAGGGCGGTATTCTCGAGATTGATTTCATAAATAATAAAAGAGTCAGTCTCTCTCTCTCTCTCTCTCTCTCTCTCTCTCTCTCTCTCTCTCTCGTGAAAGTGAGTCAGATGTTTCGTGCTTTAAAAGTCATTATTCATTACCAAAAGTCTCTCTCTCTCTCTCTCTCTCTCTCTCTCTCTCTCTCTCTCTCTAATGGAAGAGTCAGTTGTTTCTGTACTGTAAGATTCAGTATTCATTACCAAAATTTTCTCTCTCTCTCTCTCTCTCTCTCTCTCTCTCTCTCTCTCTCTCTCTCTCTCTGAAAAAAAGAGTCATTTGTTCCCTACTGTAAGAGTCATTATTCTTTACCAAAACTCTCTCTCTCTCTCTCTCTCTCTCTCTCTCTCTCTCTCTCTCTCTCTCTCTCTCTCTCTCTCCCTGCCGCGGCATAAATTGCGTGCGCTTAAACTCCCCTCATATAAATTCCCCGTCTGCAAAATTAGAGTAAAGTAGAAGCCGTTTGGAAAATGTTGCCCGTAATTTAAGCTTGGCCAAAAAAAAAAAGAAAAAAAAAACTCACTCGATAGATGTCTTGCAAATCAAAGGTTTTGGATTTGATAAGTTGCAACATCGATTGCCTTGCAGTCGTGCAATGCATCGGTTTTCAGGATCTGTTGTGATTACAGTGTCGGACGATAAATTTTCGGGGCTGTGCGTTTTTCCCGTGGCAGTTACTGTTTGGGTGGGTGATGATGAACTCTACGGTGAAGGTACGCCACGTTTCTGTAATTTTATTTTTTTTTATTTAATTGTTCATTTTCCTTTATTTAATTGTTCATATTTCATATTATATATAGATGGATAGGTAGAGAGATAGACAGATATGTATATATATATTCATATAAATATTTATATATAACATACCTTAATGTGTAAATATACATACTGTATGTATATATAGATAGATATATATTGTATGAATTTATATATTTGCACATATAAATATATATAATTATATATGTACAATACATATATGAATATATATATATATATATATATATATATATATATATATATATATATATATATATATATATATATACAGTATATATATATGTTTCATTCAAACGAATACATGGGCTGAGGCAAGGGATTAGCTGGACTGTCTGAGGCTTTAAGTGATTTTGTTCGGTGTTTAATGCGGAATGATGACTTCGTAATGTTGCGCCAATCCACCCTAATGGCCGACATTAGTTCTGTTTAATCAAAATCCCTTCACCATAGACACAACGGGAAGGCCAGTCTGGTCCACCTCTACATTTTGAGGTGTAGCCGTTGAGGCTGATTCTGCGTAGACCTCCGACAGGATATGTCCGTAGTTTTTGAGAGGAAAATTATTTAAATATAATCTTTGAGATGAATTCTGTAATATGGTTTCTTAATGTGTACAGGTTAGTGACTAAAAATACGGTTTGCCTTTGTTGAATTTGGTTTTTATTCTTCTGTACTTGATTCCGTGATTTTATCTATTGATGGATCGATCATTTGAAGTGATTTAAAATGATTTATTTATAGATATAATCGGGTGGCGTGGAGATAAGTGTAGGCATATGTATGTATGTGTATCATGTATATTTGAAACTGTAACCACGGTCCGGTGGTGGCCTATCCTATATCGTTGCCAGAAGCACGATTATGGCTAACTTTAACCTTGAGTAAAAATAAATGCTAAAGAGGCTAGAGGGCTGTAATTTGGTATGTTTGATGATTGGAGGGTGAATGATCAATATGCCAATTTGCAGCCCTCTAGCCTCTGTAGTTTTTAAGATCTGAGGGCGGACAGAATAAAGTGCGGACGGACAGAGAAAGCCGGCACAATAGTTTTCTCTTACAGAAAACTAACAAAAGCCTGAAAGTGTAAGTAATAAAATCAACTTCCTTTACAAATTAACTTTCAATACTACCATGATTTTTTTTTCAAGTTGCCCAGGACACCCGAAGTGCAATGTTGCTCACACGAGAAAAGTTGCAAAGTTGCATATATTTGTCATCAGAACACTTTTTGCGGCTTCCAATTACCGGCTAATAAAAACATGACAATGAATGTACTAGGGGTAAAATTGTCGGATTGAACCGGGGCTTTCAAAACACGAGGCCGAGTTGTTATTTCTCTAAATATAAATAACAAAAATTATTATCGTAATATATCTGGACTGTTATCAGTACAAACAATGGCGTTACCAAACGTTAAACGTGCTTTGTTGATTATGGTGGGCCAGTCATCAGGAACCGCTGAGCCGTGGTTGATCAGTTTATGAAAATTATGATCGTGCGAATTGGACCGGGATGTGATGATATTTGTTATCGTGCCCAATTAAGCCTATTCGATTATGGTATTGGTATAATTGTGGCATTATTTATCGTATAGCCCTGGAATATGTGGATATATTATTTTGGTGCTTTGAATGTATTTATTAACTTAGGCTTCTGTCGGTGTTGAAGAAGGGTTTTGATGGGCTAGTAAGCTTACAGGTATCGTCTTCAGATATGGTAAAAAATACCTGGTAGAACTAGATCCATTAAGGTAACCAGTAATGTACTTAAAAACCCCCCCATTTTCCAGTTGGAAACAACATGAAGATTAATGCATTAGAGCTGTGCTTAGCACTGAAGTCGCCAAAGATGATAAAAATGATTGAATGGAGCCAAGAGGTAGCAACTAAAATCAAATAAGGGGGTCATCAGTGTTGGTGATTACGTAGACCAATGGTTCCCAGAATGTCATTCTCCCCCCCCCTTTCCAAATTTGTCAGCTTTCTGAATAACAGGTAACAAAATACTAACACAAACATACAGGCTAGCGGAGAGAAAACCCAGCGTTTTGTGTGGTCCCAGAGCCAGTTTGAGCCTGCCAATCTGTGGTCACAGTTCCCCCCTGGAACTCTGACTTCCTGGGATTTCTTGGTTGAGCACCACTGTTATAGGCTCATATACATGTATATGGAAGTGATTTAAAAACATGAGGTTTCACATCAATCAAATTCTTATTTTCTTTGGTAATAAAATATGGAAAACTATTCAAGGTCAAATAGCTGTCTCTGACATATGTGTAATGCGGGGCTTATAAAGAAAAGTAGGCCATTCAAAATCTTATTCGTATTTCGAGAAAGGAGAATTTTACGTGAAGAATTAAAGTAGTACTCGGAAGCATAATTTTGCGAGCCTAAAGAAGATTTGTCTTAGGGATTTCAAGGAATAATTAACGAGTTTTTAGACATTTTTTATTAGGAATATTTTCAGTGGTCGGAATATTTTCAAGTTTAAATCCAATGTTAGTAGCGAGTTGTGAAATTTTACCCGTGCCCCATAGAATTATACGATTTTTCCGGATGGAATCAACAAAGAGAACACGAGGATTAGATTTAAGAGCAACAATAAACGCAATAATGCACAAATTAATAAAAAGAAATAGTTTCTGTAAGATAATTAGGGGAGACCGGGAGAGAATCTTATAAAAACCACAACTAACCAGATTAAGGTGGAGTTCGTAAATTATGTAGAACAAAAGCTCTCCAGATTACCACATCGTTTGGGAAAGAATAGGATTAAAAGTTGAGAAGAGGATTAATTCTTTAAAAATTAAAAGTGAAAAAATTAATTTGAATGTTAGAGTTATGATGAAAATGTTTTTCGCTGGAAATTGGACAAGCAATATTTGGTGTATATAGTTGCCCCTGGTGTATATACACCCTTAAAAAATGAGAATGAGATTTTTATGTGTATCCTGGAGTAAGGGAAATCAATTTTTTAAGATTAAGCCTCTCTCTCTCTCTCTCTCTCTCTCTCTCTCTCTCTCTCTCTAAGAAAAAAGGTTTCCTGTAAATTATTTATAGCTAGAAACATATTTCCTACGTAGACCATCATAGTTTATTGAACGCCAAGTGAAGTAAATCAATCAGTCACTCAGTAAACCTGTGGAAGTGTGTCTGTGTGTGTGTATGTGTCTGTTTGTGTGTATGTCATCTCCTTCTGCCCTTGAATGTCTCTTGCTTTCGGAATATTTAAACGTCTTTTTCTATCTCATTCATTTTACCCTTCGTACATGCTCACAATTCCATTTTATACTTTCTTACCTTTCTGTACGTCGCAGTATTTCTTTCCATCATTTTATCACCAGTCTTCTGAATCTCTCTCTCTCTCTCTCTCTCTCTCTCTCTCTCTCTCTCTCTCATACAATTTTACTTGAGTCTGTCCTGAAGTGAGGAAGCTTAATTTTTAAAGGTTTAAGTGTAATAAACTCATCTCAACAGTTATGCAGGTGTATATATACCTTTAAACGATAAGAATTGAAATTTTAAAAGTTTTTAGTAACATTAACCTTCTCTCTCTCTCTCTCTTTCTCTCTCTCTCTCTCTCTCTCTCTCTCTTGGTCTCCTCTTCCAACGAGACCCTTTCGTGAGCGCATGCGTGAAGATTCCATCTCTCCTTTTCAAGAGAGGAAGGGAAAAATGCCCCCTGTCTTCATTGCGATGGAACTAACATTTCTTTCTGTATAACAGCGCGCTTCAGCGCACCTTGTAATTTGGAGAAAATGGAAATATACGCAAAGAATTGGCTTTGAAAGGGCGTAGAATTTCAGGGAATAGGTTTACTTGTGTATATATATATCATATATATATATATATGTATATATGTATATGTATATATATATATATATATATATATATATATATATATATATATATATATATATATATATATATGCATACACACAAACATATGTTTTGCTAACTTCACTATTAAATTTTGTATATTGAGACTATTTTATTTTCTCTTGGGTGCATTGAACTTTTGTCACAAAATTCAGCCTGAGTACAGTGTGTAGATATTAAAATCGAAAGCTTGTCTAAAAACTTTTCTCTGTAGCCTTGTTTGATGTATATGTATATATGTATATACATGTACATATTCATATATGTATATGTGTATGTATATATATTTATATTTATATATATATATATATATATATATATATATATATATATATATATATATATATAATGTGTGTACACACACACACACACACACATATATATATATATATATATATATATATATATATATATATATATATATATATATATATATATACACATTTTTTGTAGGAGAGAGTCTTATTTGGAAAATCAAGAATTCAACTTTAACTCAAAGAATCACCATTAATCCGGCTGTACTAAAACCTCTAAGACATATGTTGCTATACGAAAGTGTTGACCTACGATTATGAAGCGAAGAGAAGAATAAAATTTCTCTAAAATCTTTACTGTACCTCCGTTCATATTCTCTTTCTTCCCACTTACTTTCCACCTTTAAAACCTTCCTATTTTCAGTTTCTTCGGCGCTGATCCGCTGGTATAATGGTTAGTGTCGTGGCATGCCCTCGGATGTCGCGTGGGGTTCGCGTCTCCCCAAGGCGATGAAAATCACTGGCTCTGTGTCATGACTGCCATTGCCGCAGTGTTGGGGAGTCTGCTGTGGTGGGAGGTTGAAACCAACATTATTCTTGGAAGCTGAAAGAATTTCCAAGTCAGTGGCCCTTGTTGTGCCTCTTCCGTGTGAATAGGTTTCATCTACTGATATATAATAATGCAATAATAATAATAATAATAATAATAATAATAACAATAATATTCTGTGGAAGCTTGAATTTCAAGTCAGTGGCTCCTTTGGTGTGCTTGTTCCATGTGAGTAGGTTTCATCTACTGAAATAATAATAATAATAATAATAATAATAATAATAATAATAATAATAATAATAATAATAATGTTTTGTTGAATAGAATGGCTGCATTTTGCGAACTGACTTTATGCTGAGTTTTCTCAGTTGAACATTGGACAATTATTGACTAATATTGACTTTCAGGAAAAGCGAATTATTAGAAGAATTAAGAAAACTCGGTATAAAATCATTTCGCAAAATGCAGCCATTTTATTCAACAAAACTTGCCTCAAAGACGCTCTTCTTCCTTCGAATAGTAAACATGATAATGATAATAATAATGACCTCACAGTTCCCAGCGCTTGGCCTCTGGCCCGAATTCCACATTCTGATCTATTCTAAAGTTAATCTAGAAAAGTCGAGGGGAGCCTTTTCATCTCCTCCTCATTTGCACAGCACTGTACGTGATCTTGTATCCGAGTCTCTCATTTGCATTCCGAGTGTACGGATTAAAAATTCCATTTCTCGAAAAGAGGAGTTCGTTGGAGGATCGAGCGACTATACTAGTCTCCCTATTCCTTCTTGGAAAATATTTCAACCCCTTTTGATTGACGTGATTGTTTTGACTCCTTTTCGTGACGAGTTTTTTTTTTTTTTTTTTGGCGTTTGGTGATGGGTGGAGTGTTACGTTTTGGGGGGGAGGGGAAGGGAGTTAGGAATTCTTCTGTATTTTGATTCGTATCGCCTTGAAGTTTTAAGTATCGGGTGGTCTGTTAGTCATTTGGCTAGGAGTGATCTGGCCTCGTGTATGGGTCTGATTCCCTTGAGAGACAAAAATCCTGTATATACCACTGTTCAGTGCTTCGTCTCACTCAGTTTGCAAGTGGAACAATTAAAATCTGTCGTGTAACAGCCCTGTGATTAACTGCATAACATTTATACTTTAGAAACGAAACGTTTAAAAAAGTTCTAATTATTTTGTAGGTGTATGTTTTATATTATAATTGCATAACATTTATATTTTAGAAACAAGATGTTTAAAAAAGTTCTTTAATTATTTTGTAGGTGTATGTTCTATATTATAATTTGACGTATGCCAACATTGTTTTTTACTGCTTAACATTTTTAATTTTGAAAAAGTTGAAAACATCCTTTAAATAATTTCCTGTTTCCAGTTTTTTGAAGTAAATTTTGAGGCCACCAGCTTTCCCAAACTCCCCTGACTTCGGTTTGGATTTCTGGTATTTCAACAGAGCCCCTTCCAGGGAATACAAACATATCTGTAAACCATTACTGAGAGCTTTTGGGTGCTTGACATTTCTTCGCAAAGGGGTACAAATCCCCCTCAAATATCACATGACTGCAGAAAGCCTCAGCAAAGAAAATTACTGGAGCGAGGCTCAAGGAACCCCAGGGAATTCTCCACTTGGATAAGACCATTGAAGATATTTCGACTTTGTAAGGATGAAATATCATTATTGTGAGCTGTGAACCGTGACTTTCAAAATCCAGTATTTTTATGAAACTACCTTTTTATTTGATGTGACTAAACATTTCTGTACCTGGGGGGCGAGGCTCCTGAAACCCAAGGGAATTCTCCACTTGGAAGAGGCCGTTGAAGTATTTCGACACTGTAAGGATGAAATATCATTATTGTGAGCTGTGAACCGTGACTTTCAAAATCCAGTATCTGTATGAAACTACCTTTTCTAGTTGATGTAAGTGACTGAACATTTCTGTACCTGGGGACAGGTTTTGTTACTGGAATCCAATTGGTTGACTTCTGTAGCTATTGTGGATCCAGTATTATGGTATTGAAGAATCGGAATTTTCTGTATTTTAGCTTTTCGGTATCGAGTTTCGCTAAACCAGCAGCATGCGGGAGAGGGCGACTGATACTGTCAGTTCCAAACTCCAACCCCTTACAATATATATATATATATATATATATATATATATATATATATATATATACATATATATATATATATATATATATATATATATATATATATATATATACATACATAGTATATATACACACATACATGTGTGTGTATGTTTATCTATGGTGTGTAGCTCTTGTACACATTTTGCTGCGTAAGAAATGCCACAGGCTCACAGATGCGTACGTATGTACTGTAAAATTGACGCACCTTTATTGGATGACTTGGATCATGAAATAAAGTCGGTTTGTGTCTATAGCTATAGGTGTAATTCATTAATGCTTTTGTGTCTATGAGTGCATAACGAAAGCTATTCTGTCACAGCTTGAAAAATAATAGGCCAAATATTTATATAGATCAATAAAACGAATATTTCTGATCAGCGAACGTAAATAGCGTGGTTATTATTAAAACTAATAGGCCAAACATTTATAGAAATTTATAAAAATGAATATTTCTGATCAGCGAACATAAATAGCGTGGTTATTATTATTATATACAAAAAATAAGAAATATGATAGTGCCTAACATAACGGGAGTGTGGCGGAGAAGATCATTTATCAGCAGTTGATATTACATGCTGCGTATTATTCAAACACGGCCGTATTCACTCGAAGCCTTATTAATATACTGATAATAATCCCCTCAGGACGAAGCCTTGTTCTATAACCGGTTTATTTCGTCGGTTGAAACGTTCTCTTCTGATCATAGAAGTGAATTGTCATCCTGTGGTAATCTATACCACAAATTTAGCATGATTGTCCCAGTTCTGTTATTTCATGCATAGTGATTTTTATGTGCGTTTTTGGCATTAGATGTCTTTCGTTGGTTATTTCATACAAGTATGGATATGCATCTTAGGTGCATACTCCTCTCTCTCTCTCTCTCTCTCTCTCTCTCTCTCTCTCTCTCAAAGTGGGTAAGTTTTGCATTTGAATAATTACGTGCTTACTTGAAACCCTTATGTGTTTGTATTAGATATCTATATCTATATATATATATATATATATATATATATATATATATATATATATATATATATATATATATATATATAATATATATATGTATATGTATATATGTGAATATGTATATGCCTGAAAATACTAGTAGCCATCCGTTATCATCTCTCGTCTTGTTGGGAAACGAGCAATCTATCTATCTATCTATGACGATTCAGCGACCCGAGAAAATATGGACGAAAGTGTTTCAGAGGCCATTGTGTTTTGTGGAGAGAATGTTTTCGAAGCTTTCGAAGGGAATTTCCCGCCGGAGGAAAATCTTTAAGAGGTGTTTGCTGGGTTGGTTATGAAGCAGGAATGGGAAGGAAAGGTTTGTTTATCTAGGAGCTGTGTTTGTGAGTGTTTGTGAGCGTGTGTGTTTGTGTGCGCGCGAGCGTGCGTGAGGTTGTGGGTCAGCTTGTACGCTGAATGGCCTTCCTTTTAGTTGATATGCAAGTGTGCGGGTGCATGAACGTTTGTTGTTGTGAAAGTTTTTTGTGTTAGAAGTTCATATCTATTATTACATTATACACATATACATGCACACATATATTATATTATATATATAAATGTATACATATACATATACATAGATAAACAGATATACATATATATATATATACATATATAATTATATATAAATATATAAATATTTTTATATATGTATATATTTATATTTATAAATTCCCATACGTACACACGTACATACACATGTACGTACGTACGTAAATAGCAAATGCGTGCACATCCATTTACCAATTTTTCGTGATAAATATATGCATTAGCTGTCATTTGCAATTGCTCTGGGAAGTAATCATATGGTCCCAATTACATGCCTTTAAACCCCCCCCCCACACCCCTCCATCGCCTGGGCTAGTCCTCTCTGGTCACGTGGTCTGTAATTCCAGAACAATTAAAAAGAAATTAATTTTGGCAAACCTCATTCCATTTTGATTAATTTGGGCAAAGTAATACCGCAGTGTTTCTTCGGAATTTTATACCTCTGAAATATTATAATTTCATTGAAGTTTCTTTTTTATGTATTTGCCGGTGTATGCTTGTATTAAGTTAGGAAAAGAATACTCAATCTATTTTAGATACACACACGTTAATATACCTCTTTTTTGGATGATTAAATTGTTCTATAAATCACGCCCAAAAAAAGTTTGAAGCTTTTCGAATGGCTGAGAATGTTTATGATAATATCTCGGCAAAGTTTAAAGCTGTTTGAGATGTATATCACACAGGAAGGATATTTTAAATGCTGTAAACTAAAACTCTAACGCGGTTAGAAAAGTTTTTAAGCAATGTGACGTTTATTGAGAAATTATTCATTGAATGCGGGAAATGTGTTCAGCTAATTCACAGAGGCGACATTGCTTGGAAACCCGTGGAAGGAATATAGTGTAGTATTAACTTCAATGCCTGTTCGCGTAATTGAAATTGTTTTGAATCTAGCGCAATGGACGAGTAGTGTCATGAATCTAATTGTGTCGTTGCAGAGTTTCTGGATGTTTTACCTTATATTCACACGTATGTATGTATGTATGTATGTATGTATGTATGTATGTATGTATGTATGTATGTATGTATATATATATATATATATATATATATATATATATATATATATATATATATATATATTGTATGTGTAAGTGTGTATGTATACACACACGTGTATATATATATGTATGTATGTGTGTATGTGTCTATGTATATTATATATATATATATATATATATATATATATATATATATATATATATATATATATATATATATATATATATATATACCACCTGCTCCGCTCTGGGGCCAATACCAAAAAGGAATTATAACTGATAATTGGGACGAATGGTAAGAGTACTTGTCACTGAGGTTGAAGACAGTTGCTGTCAGTGGTTCGAACCCGCCAGGTGACGAACCAGTTACCCATGTATATGTACATGTATGCATGTGTATGTATGGTTGAGATAGAGGGAAGATTAGGTTAGTGATGAATGGTAATCAAAATTAAGTTTTCAGAGGAACGAGGAGAGGAAGACTTGGAGACGAGATGGCTTGAAAGAGGCGTTGTACAAGGGAGGTTTGTATGGCCCAGTGTGTTTAGAGGTGTTGTTCAACGTGCTGCGTATGAGCCTTCTGCGATGTTGTATGAAGCGGTTGTTCACCCGTATGTTGTTTCACTTTAAATCTACTTTCCCTTCAGACGTGTCTTTGATAAAATAAAGGTGATACTTCACCTCATTTTATTTTCCTGAAGACATTCGCATACCGTTTCCTTGTCCGATACTTCATTACCCCCGTTTTTGGGTTTTCTCTTTCAGCTCTGAAGAAATTTTGCAAGGTGGATTTCCAGTAATGAGTCTCCGGCGAGTGTTTAATTACAACTTGGGATGGAGACTCGATATACCTTTTCTCATGCGGGCTATTTGTTACATTTTTTTTTTCTCCAAGCCATTTGTTTGTGAGGAAAGTAATTTCAGCTACTTTTCTTAATTTGTTATTATGGAGTTTCTTCGAAGAATACGGACGGGTTTAGAAATGGCAAATTTTGGTTTCAGTTATGTTTGTTTGTGGTTCGGGAGATTTTTTGTATTGGTTATATTTTTCTACTAATTAGAACTAGCAAACAAGGTCTTTTTTTGGGGCATTTAATTTTAGTTTCATTAAACGAGTTGAGTGTACTTAAATTTTGTATAACTGAAATAGGTTTTAGACTAAAATTTTGTACAACTGAAATAAGTTGTAGACTAAAATTTTGGTCATTGAAATAAGTTTTAGAATAAAATTTTGTACAATTGAAATAAGTTGTAGACTAAAATTTTATACAACTGAAATATGTTTTAGACTAAAATTTCGAACAACTGAAATAAGTTTTAGACTAAAATTTTGAGCAACTGAAATAAATTTTTGACAAAAATTTTGTACAACTGCAAAAAGTTTTAGACAAAAATTTTGTACAACTGCAATAAGTTGTACACTAAAATTTTGTACAACTGAAGTAAGTTTCAGCCTAAAATTCTGTACAAATGAAATAAATTTTAGAATAAAATTTTGTACAACTGAAACAAGTTTTAGACTCTGGGTTTTGGCTGATTTCATCGAGCCGTAAGACTCACGGGAGAAATTATTCGACCAATACTTATATCCTTATATTTCTTTGCCTATGTTAACCAGTCATTTTCACGTGAATAAAGACTTGAATTTGATTTTACATTTCAGAAATTCTGAATGTTGCTGGTTATATATTACTTACGTTTCCGTTTCGATTTCACAGAGTTTTTAATCCTCTTGTCGTCCGTCGATGCGAAAATAAAAACAGGAGAAAAGGAATAGGAAAGGAACAAAATAAAGTGAATTTATTGAAATTCTTTATTTTTATGTTTTGTCTATATTTACGCGCTGTTATTAATATACCTACCAAGCATTCTTCGTTCAAATTTCATTTGGTTTACAATGTAACTCGAGCAGACCTTGATTTCTATGTGTATATTTTTACCATTCTCTATTGAAGTGGCTGGTGGGAATACGCTTTGCAATACTAATTTCCCCTGGGTTTAATTCGAAATGAGTGATGTTCTCGCAGTGGGAGTTGATTTTTAGTTTTCTGTAAAAGAAAACTATTGTTTGGTCGTATATTTGTCCGCACTTTATTCTTTGCCGTACTTTTTTCTGACCGCCCTCAGAGCTTAAAAACTACTGAGGCTAGAGGGCTTCAAATTTGTATGTTGATCATCCACTCCTCCAATCATCAAACATACCAAAATTGCAGCCCTATTTCAGTAGTTTTGATTTTATTCAAGGTTAAAGTTGGCCATAATCGTGCTTCTGGCAACGGTATAGATAGGCTACCGCCGGGCCGTGGTTTAAGTTTCCTGGCTGCTGCTCATACAACATTATACCGAGACCATTGAAAAGATAGATCTATTTCGGTGGCCTGATTATACGCTGTAAAGCGGCTGTACAGAAAATTTTTGATTGCGCTGGGAATAAACTTCGCATTTTCACGTATTATCTTGCTAAGACTTATGTCAGGTTTTAAATACATATTGCTACATCTTTCTCTGTTTCAAACGTCAGAATGAAATTGATTTATTGCATTTCTTCTCCTTTTTCTCGCGTTTCAAGTATGGCAAAGGAAAGTAATTTGTCATGCAAAGAGCTGCAATGGAAACCTGTCATCTCCTTTCTCACCTTGTCATATTAAACTTGACTTAGGTACAGTATAGTGTCGTTTAAATGATAAGCATCGTCATTATTTGAAAGTAGTTTTAGGTTATTTTCTTAAAATATGAATATCCACCATAATTTCTACTAGTCTGTGTCAGTTCAGATGGGACTGCCCCGTCTTATTCCTTTTCTTTAGTTTCGATTCTTAACTCTCTCTCTCTCTCTCTCTCTCTCTCTGAGGGACCTGGGGCAACCCGAACGAACTGTAAGGTAAGGTAAGGTAAGGTAAGGTAAGGTCTCTCTCTCTCTCTCTCTCTCTCACACTGAGGGACCTGGGGCAACCCGAACGAACTGTAAGGTAAGGCCCTCTCTCTCTCTCTCTCTCTCTCTCTCTCTCTCTCTCTCTCTCTCTCTCTCAAGATTCCTTTGAATCGTACAGTAAATATTTGTCTCATTTTATATTTGAACGAAATAACAAATTAAAAAAAAATTTTAAGTAAATTTTTTTTGTGCTGATCAAAGTTTATATGACTTTTTAATTCAAGTGGCAACGCTTGATATCGGCTTACAGTTCAAGTTGGGGCATTAATGCAGAAGAGATGAAAGAATTTACATTTTAATTGCGCAGATCTCGACTTCCTTGGGATTAAACGAGAATGGGGTGGGCCTCGTGGAGATGTATTTAGAAAGAAGTTTGATTTGCGCCGGGATGTAATTTACAAGGAAGCCTATTCATAATTTACATGGGAAAGGTAAGAATGTAATTTCCAAGGAATTATATTCATAACATTATACATGGGAAAAGTAAAATGATGGCGTTATGCATGGGAACGGTAAAATGACATTATACAAGGGAAAATTAAAATCATGGCATTATACGGGGAAAAGTAAAATGATGACATTATACTGTACATGGGAAAGGTAAATTGATGACATTATACAAGGGAAAGGTAAAATGATGACATTATACATGGGAAAGGTAAATTGATGACATTATACAAGGGAAAGGTAAAATGATGACATTATACATGGGAAAGGTAAAATGATGACATTATACATGGGAAAGGTAAAATGATGACATTACACATGGGAAAGGTAAAATGGTGACATTATACAAGGGAAAGGTAAAATGATGACATTATACACTGGAAAGGTAAAATGATGACATTATACATGGGAAAGGCATAATGATGACATTATACAAGGGAAATGCAAAATGATAACATTATACGTGGGAAAGGCAAAATGATGACATAATACAAGGGAAAAGCAAAATGATGACATTATACAAGGAAAAGGCAAAATGATGGCATTATACAAGGGAAAGGTAAAATGATGACATTATACGAGGGAAAGGTAAAATGATGACATACAAGGGAAAGGCAAAATGACGACATTATACAAGGGAAAGGTAAAATGATGACATTATACGTGGGAAAGGTAAAATAATGAGGAAAGGAGTGTGCTAGATTGTGTCAGTACAAAGAATATAGAAAAGCAAGGTGACATTAAATGAAGAGTCGTTGGAGGTATATCTGATCATTATCCAATTGAAGGGAACTTTAAAAAAAGGTATATATTTAAGCAAGAGGGAAAAGAGTTGAAAATATGGGCAGTAAATTTCAACAAGATATATGAGATTAAGTAGAGGGAAGTAATAGGAGTGTATAAAGAGGTAATGGATGAAATATATGGTAGATTAAAAAATCTGCAACTGCTATTGAAAATTCCTTGATGGGGCGTCGGGTCTGCAAAGACTATTTGCTGGTTTAGGAGAGTAGGAAAAGGGAATAGAAATAATAAATTATGGTTTGAAGAAATGAGAATGTGATAAGGAAGAGATAACTAGAAATGCTATCGCTTGACTAAGAAACAAAAAAATGCATGTAATCAATATAGAGCGGAGAAATTGAGGAAGAATTTAAGGAAGAACGAGAAGTAAACACAAAGAAAGGTTAATAATTTTATGCACAAGTAGATCTCAGAATGTTGTCAAATCAAAGCCGGCGAGGTGGAATAATGAAGCGTAATATGAATGGTGGAAAAGTGGAAGCAGTTGATTGACATACATATGCATCTGGTAAAAAGGTGGCCAGTAGATTCTAAATATACACACATACATTGTGTGTATATATATGTGTGTTTGTATGTGTATGTGTATTGTAGTTCTGTGTATGTATGTGTGTGTGAATATACGATAATGTCAGAGGAACCGTTATTTGGCAGAGTGGGGAAACAGACTGGAAGGCTTTTAAGAGAGTCAATAATTTTTCGGGGCTTTCCTTAGCGTTATCTTTAACCGATATCGGATTTTTCTTCACGAGCTCTGTCACTATCGGAGCGAAAGATCAAATATTATTTCGTCTGAAGTGTAAAGAAAGAATGATAGGTTGAAAAAATAAAAAAAATAGCCAAATTTTCATTCTTCCTATTCAGTTAATTATGATTTTCCCTTAGGCTTGGATGATTACTGCAATTATTTTAATTATTTTACTCCGTAGATGATATTCATTTACCGTAGATTCCGTAGATATTATTCATTTACTATGTATGGAATCTCGTCGATTAATTTTTTTAGATTACTTTCTCCTGAAGTGTTTTTAAAGACTTTTTGGGGATGGTTCCTATAATTGTTTTTTATATTATTAGTTCATGAAAGAATTAAAAGGTGCCTCCTTGAAGTTTGTAAACTCTCCTGCTGATCGTTTCTATTATATTTAGGCATATATATATATATATATATATATATATATATATATATATATATATATATATATATATATATATATATATATATATATATATATATATTTCCTGATTCATACTTAAAGAAATCTACGTGTTTCATTTCGAACGTTCATTCTCAGAAAAAGAATTCGGAGAAGGGTTGATCAGAGAGAGAGAGAGAGAGAGAGAGAGAGAGAGAGAGAGAGAGAGAGAGAGAGGGGTGTGGTGGATAACTGGGAATTTGCATATCGATTCCCCTCTCTCTCTCTCTCTCTCTCTCTCTCTCTCTCTCTCTCTCTCTCTCTTATTCAATGTCTCGGAAATGAGGATATTTGTTCCATTGGACAAACCGAAGCCAAGTCGCTTCCGTCTGGTATTTTATTGGCTCTGCGGTCTAATGAATTTCCCACTTCGGAGGAGTCTGAAGAAGGATTCCTACGAGAGTCCTTCCATTAGGAATCTCGGCTTCCTTTGGGGGTCCTTCCATTATCCTTCCCGGTGAACGGGGATCTTGTAATAATTGTTTGTTTTTGACAAGAAAATTCATTTGGTGTTTTCATTATCGAATTTTTTATTTATTTTTTCTTTATTTTTAGTTTTCTGTGAAAGAAAACTATTGTGACGGCTTTGTCTGTCCGTCCGCACTTTTTCTGTCCGCACCTTTTCTGTCCGCCCTCAGGTCTTAAAAACTGCTGAGGCTAGAGGGTTGCAAATTGTTATGCTGGTCATTCACCTTCCAATCATCAAACATACCGAATAGCAGCCCTCTAGCCTCCGTACTTTTTATTTTATTAACGGTTAAAGCTAGCCATAATCGTGCGTCTGGCAGCGCTAGAGGTACTAACAACATAGCCAACACCGAACATTGGCTGAGTTTCATGGGCCGTGGCTGAAAGTTTCATACAGCATTATACGCTGTACAGAAAACTCGATTGCGCCGAAGAAACTTCGGCGCGTATTTTTTCTTTTTTTACTAGAAATTTCATCGATATTATTGTTTTTTTTTTATACTTGCTGGTTTCCTAAGGAAGAAATTTGAATCCTCTGATGAAATTGCCTTTAATAAGATTGATTTTATAAAGTCCAGAGCAGGAAGAAGATTATTTTTGAAAATTAACGCGGAAAAACAGTGTTCCATTTCTGCCGATATCTCGCCTTTATTAAAAATTATATCTCTTATTATGTGTCCTGGTCATCGGCATTCATATTTATCTAGAGCAGGAAGAAAAAGAAGAATGAAAATTAAGGCAGAAATACTTCTTGCTGTATTTTTGAAAAGAATGAAATATCTTTTTATCAGTGATTTCATGGGGTGCACTGTAGGCGTTACTAGTTATTGCTTGCAGTCCCTTCGGCCCCTAGCTGCAACCCTTGTTCCTTTTATCAAAATTTCTATTCATATTACCTTTCTTCCATCTTGCATCCACCCTCTCCTAACAATTGATTCGTAGTGCAGCTGCTTTGAGGTTTTCCTCCTGTTACACCTTTCAAACCTTTTTACCGTCAATTTCCTTTCCAGCGCTGAATGACCTCATAGGTTCCAGTGTTTGGCCTTTGGCCTAAATTCCATATTCCATCCTATATTCTTATATCATCGTCACTCATATCTCGCCAAAATATGGTCCTGATAAGGGCGAGATGATCAAATTAGAGGCGCCCCCTTTGCCCCAATCGTATATCACGTATGCAAATTTTGGGTCATACATTACGCATGCAAATTTTGGCTTGAATGCATGCATTTCTCATAAGCCCCCCCCTGATCAGAAATCTATAACTGAGCTCAGTTGGGGAGGAAAAGGTCCTTTCTGTAGAGAAAACATGTTTGCTGCTTCTCCCTTCATGGTTTAGAATTGTCTAAGTTTTTTTTTTTTTTGAGTGTTTTGAATTGTCTAAGTTTTTTTGGAGTTTTTTTAATTGAGTGTTTTAAATTTTTGGATTTATTTAATTGTCTAAGATTTTTTGGGGTGTTTTTTGAATTGTCTAAGTATTTTTTTGAGTTTTGAATTAAGTGTCTAAGTTTTTTTGGAGTGTTTTGAATTAAGTGTCTAAGTTTTTTTTGGAGTTTGAATTAAGTGTCTAAGTTTTTGGCATGTTTTGAAGTAAGATTTTTTTGGCGTGTTTTGAATTAAGTGTCTGACTTTTCTTGGATTGTTTTATGATTAGAGATACATGGGTGAGTCTGGACTCTTGTTTCATTCGTATTGGTAAGTTTTCTTGATAATGTTATTCAGTAAATTCAGATTTTTGTTTTCAGTAAAACAGCACTGCTATTTTAAAGGCGTTCCGTACAATACACCATCAGGCAGAGCTTTTTTTTTTTTTTCATAGAATTATCGTAGGTTTTGCATATTAGCATTCTTTTAATAAGCTGCCTATGAATAATTATTAAGTGTTTTTATTAATTTTGAAATAATTGAAATTCTTTTCTGTTATAAAATTATCTTCTCTTGATTTAGAAAAAAGGCTTTTTATAGTTCAACTTCAAAACAAAAAGGCCCAGTTTTAGTCTTCTGTACAGAAAACTATTGTGCCCGCTCTGTCTGTCTGTCCGTACTTTTTCTGTCCGCCCTCAGATCTTAGAAACTACTGAGGCCAGAGGGCTGCAAATTGGTATGTTGATCATCCACCTTCCGATCATCAATCATGCCAAATTGCAGCCCTCAGCCTCAGTGGTTTATGGTTGATCAAGGTTAAAGTCCGCCATGGCCATGCGTCTGGCAACGATATAGGACAGGCCACCAACGGCCCGTGGTTAAAGTTTCGTGGGCCGCGGCTCATACAGCATTATACCGAGACCACAGAGAGATATATCTGTTTTCAGTGGCCTTGATTATACGATGGACAGAAAACTCGATTGCGCCGAAGAAACTTCGGCGCATTTTTTACTTGTTGATGATTCAACCTGCGCTGAATGACCCCATGTGTTCCAGTGCTTGGCTTTCTGCCTAAATCTCATATTCCATTCCTACAATTTAACCTATGATTTCTCTGCCCTGTACTTAGGAAATCTTTGGGTTCCTGAAGAAAAGGAAATCTTTGGGTTCCTGAAGAAAAGGAAATCTTTGTTCCTGAAGAAAAGGAAATCTTTGGGTTCCTAAAGAAAGGAAATCTTGGGTTCCTAAGAAAGGAAATCTTGGGTTCCTAAGAAAAGGAAATCTTTGGGTTCCTGAAGAAAAGGAAATCTTTGGGTTCCTGAAAAAAAAAAGGAAATCTTTGGCTTCCTGAAATCAGGCTTAAAAATCCACAGATTCATGTTAATAATTTATGAACGACTCATTAAAAGTTTAAATTAAGCTTTTACCCTCAAATAGAGTCCTTCTGGATCCTTTAGCCTTTTCAAGTGGAAGCATCTGCTCTTGAACCTTTAATGAAAAACCTTCCCCCGGAATTTGCGAAAATTGTGATGGTGCAGTTTTAAGTTCACGTGATCCGTTATTTTTCTGGCTAATGATGTTCTTTCTGATAATTCTGTTGCTAGCAATTATTTTTGTGGTTAGTAATGTTCTTTCTGATAATTCTGTTCTTGGCTAATAATGCTCTTTCTGATAATTCTGTTCCTGGCAATTGTTTTCATGGCGAATAATGTTCTTACCGACAATTCTGTTCCTGTCAAAATTAACTTTTAAACTCGATGTGAATATTTGATTAATTTGTGTGTGCGCGCGTTTGTGTGTGCGTATGTGTATGTGTGTGTGTATGGGGAGGTACACAGTTTAGGTTGTAAAATGTTAAAGGTACTTTGTTGAAAATGATGACAGTGAAGTGTTTGAGTGTGTAAGTGGGAGAGTGACTGGTTGGGTGTAAAAGTGTTTTTGCCAGCAAATGTGTATTATGTCTTCGTAGCTGTTTGATTATTCTAGATTAAGCTGGCCTTATGCCAACACCGTCCCTTGCTCTCTGGCCCCTTAAAGCTCTTAAATATGTTTACGAAATTATTCTAGATTAAGTTGGCCTTATGCCAGGACCGTCTCTTGCTCTCTGACCCCTCAAAGCTGTTGAATATATTTATGAAATTATTGTAGATTAAGTTGGCCTTATGCCAGCACAGTCTGTTGGTCTCGGTCATAATAATAATAATAATAATAATAATAATAATAATAATAATATCGTTTGATCAACACCCAAGGTACCACTTGGAAAGTTTCATCAAAATCAGGTAGAAGTAATAATAATAATAATAATAATAATAATAATAATAATAATAATAATAATAATAATAATAATAATGTCTTTTGATCATTAACACACACGGTATCACTTGGAAAGTTTCATTAAGACCAGGGAGAAATAATAATAATAATAATAATAATAATAATAATAATAATAATAATAATAATAATAATAATAATACCTTTCCATACAATCCAGTGTTAATAACAATAAAAATACATTAATTAAAAAGCATTTCCTCTCGTAAACCACCAGAATCCTCAACATTTGCAACGGTGACGGAAAGTGATTCAGAGCTTGTTTTGCAACGCCACATCATTGTTGCCCATCAATAGCTCCCTTGTGCTCTAGAAGACCCTTAGAGGAAGGAATGAGAGAGAGAGAGAGAGAGAGAGAGAAAAGTAAGCTTCGTTATCTCCCGATGTGTTTGATTTCCCCTTCTATTTCCGTAATCAAATTGAACCGTCCCTGAGGGTGGATATTGAGAGAGAGAGAGAGAGAGAGAGAGAGAGAGAGAGAGAGAGAGAGAGAGAGAGCGGACGCTATTGACTCCTTGTATATCAGCTGTTTCGTTGTGATGCTGACGAAAAGAGCATCATCAATTTTTTGTTTTTCCTTTCCAATGGTGGCTTGTGTTGTGGGGGCGGGCGGGGGCGCCTCTCCTTTTTTTAAGTAGACTGCGTCTGTCATATTAGAGTTTTCTCTACAGCTGTATGAAACTTCCCAGCCCCGGCCCATGAAGTAGCCGCGGCCCGGTGGTGGCCTGTGTTGCTGGCACTACAGCGTTGCCAGACGCACGATCGCTTTAAGCAACTTTAACCTTAAATAAAATAAACACTACTGAGGCTAAAGGGCTGCAATTTGGTATGTTTGATGCTTGGAGGGTGGATGATCAACATACCAATTTGCAGCCCTCTAGCCTCAGTGGTTAAGATCTGTTACTTCCCCAAATAAAGATCATATTCCTTGGAAGCTTGAATTTCAAGTCAGTGGCCCCTTTGGTGGCCTTGATCCATACGAATTAGGTTCATCTTCTGAATAATAGTAATGATGATAATATAACGCGTTCATTTTCATTTCGGCTCTGCTGACATTATTACTTTTTTATATATAATTCTTTTTATATTTATTTTCATTTAGTTATTGATGTACTTCTGTCTTCGTGCAACTCTGCGTGCAGTCAAAATCAATACATCGCCGACACTCATTCTTCATTGCTTGAACATCGTGTAGAATTTGATATTTTCAATTTTCGTCAGTGGACTTTCGGATTTTGACTTTACATTTCCGCACGGGCCACCCGCTTCTACGTATAGCATATAAATCCTTTTTAGTTTTCTGTAAAAGAAAACTGTTGTGCCGGCTATGTCTGTCCGTCCGCACTTTATTCTGTCCGAACTTTTCTGTCCGCCCTCAGATCTTAAAAACTGCTGAGGCTCGAGGGCTGCAAATTGGTATGTTGATCATCCACCCTCCAATCATCAAACATACCAAATTACAGCCCTGTAGCCTGAGTAGTTTTTATTTTATTTAAGGTTAAAGTTAGTCATAATCGTGCTTCTGGCAACGATACAGGATAGGCAGCGTGCCGTTGTTAAAGTTTCATGGACCGCGGCTCATGCAGCATTATGCCGAGACCACCGAAAGATAGATCCATTTTCGGTGGCCTTGGGTATACGCAGTAGCTGCTGTACAGAAAACTCGATTGCGCCGAAGACACTTCGGCTCATTTTATTACTTGTTTTGTTCTTCGTTTATTATTCACGAATAGAAATGGAACCATTCGTTATAGTTCCTGAATTGGTTATCTCTCTCTCTCTCTCTCTCTCTCTCTCTCTCTCTGCCAATTTTACCTGTACATGTGGGTGAGTTAAGTTAAGTATACCTTAGTTTAACCAGACCCCTGAGCTGATTAACAGCTCTCCTAGGGCTGGCCCGAAGGATTAGATTTATTTTACGTGGCCAAGAACCAATTGGTTACCTAGCAACGGGACCTACAGCTTATTGTGGAATCCGAACCACATTGTAACGAGAATTGAATTTCTATCACCAGAAATAAATTCCTCTAATTCTTCTTTGGGCGGTCGGAGAATCGAACGCGGGACCAGCATATGTGGGATAATTGTAGTATACGCCAATATTTATGAGTTTATCGTAAATAATGTCATTCATTTTTATTAGACTGCATTTCTTGGTCATTAAAATATTGAGTAATCAGTTAGTTATTGTTTTTTATGTTTTTTTTTAATATTCCAAAGAATCGAAAGGATCTCGCGACGCCAGTTTCAATGACCGTTCAATAAACCGAAATGATCTGGTCGTTCAAGATGTGAGGTCTTAGTGTCATGATTGTTAGCATTCAGCTATCAGTATTATTTTTGCTATAAAACATCATCTGTCTGGAAGGCATCATCCTTAAGATATCCCTTAATTAAAGCTTCTAAATTCGGCCCTTTAACTGAAGACATGAAATGATCTGAACTGAATATAGAGTTTAGGCCAGAGACCAAGCACTGGGACCTATGAGGTCATTGAGCGCTGAAACGGAAATTGGCAGTAAAAGGTTTGAAAGGTGTAACAGGAGGAAAACCTCAAAGCAGTTGCACTATGAATCAATTGTCAGGAGAGGATTGAGGAAAGGAAGATGGAAGAAAGAGAATATGAACGGAAGTACAGTAAAATAAATAAAAAGGTTTGCAGCTAGGTGCCTAAGGAAGAAGGCACTCTGCAAAGAACCTCAAGTAACGCCTACAGTGTACCGCACGAGGTGCACTGACGACGCTACCTCTCCCCACGGGGGACATTAAATGACCATGTCCATATAAATTATAATTACGGTGTTACCAAAGTACCGTCATTGGAGTAATTGCCTCTTGACACCTACTTGACGTCTCACCTGTCACTCATAAATCAGACTGGAGGGTCCTTCAGGCGTTAATTAACTCTTCCCCATTTCTACGGCCATATTAGTTTCACCTTTGCCAGTGACTCCTCCTCCTCCTCCTCCTCCTCCTCCTCCTCCACGTCGGGTCTCTGGGTATCTCGTTATTGGGTGCTTGAAGACAGTACTCGTTAGGTGAGGTACGATTTCTCCTCCTTCTCTTGAGTTTGTGAAACATTTAATTTATGAAACTGCTGGGTGTCGTGTTTGTGTTTACGTTTGTTCCGTGACGTTTTGGATATGGGTGTGTGTGTGTGTTTGTGTGTGTGTGTGTGTGTGTGTGTGTGTGTGTGTGTGTGTGTGTATTGTGCTTTGTGTCAACGTTTTACTTGAAAGATTTATATATATATATATATATATATATATATATATATAAATAAATATTTATAAAATAAATATATATTAATATATATATATATCTATATATATATATATATATATATATATATATATATATATATATATATATATATATATATAAATAATGTGTGTGTGTGTTTGTGTCTGTGCAACAAACAGAGTGAACTCCTAAAGGCTCCATTTCTCCAAAGCTTTATAGAAATCGCTTGTCACTACAAAGCTTTAAACCCAAATGAAGAAACCTGTATAAATATATATATATATATATATATATATATATATATATATATATATATATATATATATACATACATACCTCGTCACTAATTTCACGCATTTCATTTTCATACTCCCAAACATTAAACGAAAAATAACCCATTAATATCTAATGGGATGTTTGTGGGTAAACATTAAAAAATATATATATATTCCGGGTACACACGAATTGCACATAATATTTGTAACTTAATATGCTTTTCGGTAACGAGGTCCGAGCGAGGAACGCTTGCTCCAAGAGAATAATTCACGACCTGATTAACATGCGCTACTGAATATCATCCCCCCGGTAATGATTTTAATAATGGCGCTAATTAGGGCGGTAGTGGTATCAGTAAGCAAGTGGGTACAAGTTCCAGGTAGATAAGAAATGTACACAAGAGGAAATTAACTGGAACTTCTTTTATGATTAATAATGATAATTGAAAAGTACTCATATTGGCGTGGGTATTAAATGGAGAAACGAATCCACAGGTTCGTATGGGTATGTATATATGTACTCTTGCATAACTGTGTATTTGTTTCTACAACGATGATATTTATCGTGACAGTTCAACGTATTGCAGATTTTGCCTAATTTTATTTTAAAGTACACATTGAAAACAAATCCTGCAATTCTTTTGAGTTTTCGCTACTTGAAGGTTAATCTGATCGGTATTGTGTTAGAGCGAAAATGAAAATAAATTGAAGTTGTAATTAGCAAGGAAGGGTTGAATGTTGTTCAAGATATCATTAAAACAATTGAGTGCGATTGAAAAAAATAAGAACAGCAATTAGAGAGGGGTTGGAGGTAAATAGGATAGTGTGAAGGACACTGAAGTGAGGAGATACAATGAGGAGTCTGCAGAACCTGAGGATGGGATCACAGAGGCAGAATAAAATTCCCGAGACATATGAACAGCAAGTTGCTTGATGATGAAATTAAAAGTTAATGAAGCCAAAACGGTATGATTAATATGGGTTCGTTGAAAACTTCTAGGTAGATTTATTCAGACACTGTAGGGAGAAAAAAAAATTGTATTACATGCAAGGGAATGCAGAGAGGAAGGCTACTGAGCAAATGGATCTTAGTAGGTAAGGTGCGAGTAATGAAAGACTGTTTGAGAAGACTTGTGTCATGTGTTGATTTAATGTGTATGTTGAATAATGGTTAGATGGTCAGGATAGTAGAGAGTTAGAAGAATCTAACAGTTATTGCAGAAATACTTGTTGGAATGTAAGGAGACCAGAAAAGATATTAAGTAATAAATGAACAGGCACCAAGTGTAGATAAAATATGAAAATAGGTTTAATTTCTCTCCAGGATGTGAGGTGTCTTGATGAGATAAAGGTTCCAAGGAATTATTGATAAGTTATATTAATAAGAATTATTACAACATAACATATACTTGGTATACTTGAGATGGTTCATGTAAATATATGACCCAAGTTCGATCAAGAGAAAAATTAGAAGCGAGTGTATTGACAGTGGAAGAGGATTGTGGGTTCAAACAGGAAATTGATCATGTGAATCTTATGCTTGTTATGCAGCTGTTGTAGGAGAAGTTGATGAACGTAGGATCATTTTATGATATATTCGATAAAGATGCTATGTATCCATTGAGGAGGCAGTCTTCTATATGTATATAAATATATATTTTTATGTTTGTGTATATATATATATATATATATATATATATATATATATATATATATATATATATATATATATATATATATGTATATATATATATAATATGTATGTTTCTTCAGAGGCCAGCGACAGTTGCAAGGGAGCGCTCTTTACGAAGCCAGGAAGCAGAAGAAGTGAAATAATAAATTGGAGAGAGGAGCTTAAGAATCGTGGAAGTTAAGAGTATGGAATCCGACCTTCATGAAAACGTCACCTTCCCATCCGATGTCCTTCTTCCGTTTTGCTTCTTGTTCCCTTTGCTTTTGGGAGAGAGAGAGAGAGAGAGAGAGAGAGAGAGAGAGAGAGAGAGAGAGAGAGAGAGAGAGAGAGAGAGAGTCTTATGAGCAAAGGAATAGCCTAAGTAAGGGAAGATTTTATATATATATATATATATATATATATATATATATATATATATATATATATATATATATATATATAATATATAAATATATTATGTATATGTATACACATATACATACATTTATATATATATTTATATATATATACATATATATATATATTTATTTATATTTACTTATTTATATTTCTATTTGCTCGACGGAGAAAGTTAAA
>NC_089771.1:30247883-30265383 GCF_040412425.1 Macrobrachium rosenbergii
GAAAGGCGATCAGGTCACCTCTCCCTTTCCTGTCTCGTGTTTTTGTATTTTCTCTTCCAGGACTCTTTTTTTTTTTTTGGGGGCAGGAAATCTGATTTGGCTCATCAAGGCTGCTCGTAGAATCTAATATATATATATATATATATATATATATATATATATATATATATATATATATATATATATATATATATATATATATATATATGAGTGTATGTATGTATGTTTTAATTCTATATTATTATTATTATTATTATTATTATTATTATTATTATTATTATTCTGATCAAAGTATCTGTAACACAGCAATAAAAAAAGTGTAAGCTGGCGATAACAAAAAATAGAGACGCAGTGAAATACGGCTGCAACCCCTTTCATTCCATTTACTGTACCTCCGTTCATATTGTTTGAGGCTTTCCTCTTGTTACTCCTTTAAACCTCTTTACTGTCAGTTTCCGCTTCAGCGCTGAATGACCTCACAGATCCCAGCGCACCGCTCAACTGAAGCGACGTTCAGTGTCAGTTTCACGGCCATTTTCAAAACCTTTTTCTTGTCCCTTGAATTTTCGAGACTCGTTTAAAGCCAGTTTTCCTTCTTAATGGCCTCCTGCTCTTCTTTTTCATTTGCTGTTACTTGGCGAAGTGTCATTTTTATCTTGCAGTGAACGCGACCTTTTTCTTTTTTATTTTTTTCGTTTATCGGTTGTATATTTCGTACACGGCTTCTTTTTCGAATGTTTCCCGTTTCCCTCTCTCAGTTTGATTACGTTTTCCATCCTTATCTTTCTTCCTTGTTTATATTTTACTTCCACGTAGTTTTCCTTTACCCTTTAGTTTTTTAGGGTCCTGAGTTTTTTTCTATTTCCCCTTTTACAGTTTTATTTGCACAGGTTTTTTTTTGTAATTGGAATATTTCCGTCACAGAATTTTTTTTTAGCATATTTTTGTGAGTTTTCGATTTAGAATATTTTTGTCAATATTTTATTTCGAGTATTCATTGTCACAGTGTTTCATGTAAAATATTTTTCGTCAAAATGTTTATTCGGAATATTTTTGTCAGTTTTTTTTATTTAGAATATTTTTGTCAGTTTTTTATTTAGAATATTTTTGTCACTGTTTTATGTAGAATATTTTTATCATAATGTTTATTAATAATATTTTTTGCAGTTTTTCTTCTGAATATTTTTGTCATATTTCTCTGTTTAGAATATTTTCGTCACAATTTTGATTTAAAATATTTTTGTCAGTTTTATTATTAGGATATTTTAGCAAAGTTTTTGTGTTATGAATATTTTTGTCACATGTTTTTATTAAAATATTTTTATCACTTCATTTAGAATATTTCGCCACAATTTTCATTTAGATTGTTTTTTCCCACAATTTTTTTGCTTCAGAACATTTTCATCACATGTTTTTTTTTTTTACAGTATTTTTATAGAAATTTTCAGTTAGAAAATTTTTTTGTCACAAATTTCATTAGAATATTTTTGCCACAAATTTTGTAAGAGTATTTTAGTCACAGTTTTCCATTTACAACATTTTTATCACCTCGTGGAATGTTACTCCTGCTTTCCTAAATGTTCCCCCCTCCGCGATATTTCAATTACGGGGAATATTGTCACTGCGAAGGATTTATGCCCCCGGAATAATTCGGGAATATCACGTCTTGGAGGGTACGAGTTTTCTCCGCTCAGCTCCCTCGACGTAAATAAAGTCTTGAGAAATTCATCCTACGTCCATCCTTCGCTCTGAGAAATTCATCCTACGTTCGTCCTTCGCTCTGAGAAGTTCATCCTACGTTCATTCTTCGCTCTGAGAAATTCATCCTACGTTCATCCTTCGTTCTGAAAACTTCATCCTACGTTCATCCTTCGCTCCGAGAAATTCATCCTACGTTCGTCCTTCGCTCTGAGAAATGCATCCTACGCTCATCCTTCGCTCTGAGAAATTCATCCTACGTTCATCCTTCGCTCTGAGAAATTCATCCTACGTTCATCCTTTACCCTCAGAAAGTTATCCTACGCCTGTCCTTCGCTCTGAGAAATTCATCCTGCGTTCATCCTTCGCTCTGAGAAATTCATCCTCCGCTCGTTCATCCTTCATCATTCTCTGAGAAATTCATCCTACATTCATTCTTCGCTCTGAGATAGATAGGCGGATAGATAGAGAGTTTGTAATATTTCTTCAGTGTATAATTTGATTCGATTACACGTTATTTATACATCTCAAGAGTTTGCATGCGTGCCTGTATTGATTGTATTTGTCACAGAGAGAGATAGAGAGAGAGAGAGAGAGAGAGAGAGAGAGAGAGAGAGAGAGAGAGAGAGAGAGAGAGAGAGCTAAAATATAAAACTGCAATTCTTATCACGAAAATATAAAACTGCAATATTGAATATATTATATATATATATATATATATATATATATATGTACATATATATATATATATATATATATATATATATATATATATATATATATATATAGAGAGAGAGAGAGAGAGAGAGAGAGAGAGAGAGAGAGAGAGAGAGAGAGAGAGAGAGAGAGAGAGAGACTTAGCTACGCGTCTCACGAAAATATAAAATTTTGCAATATTCAACATATGAGAGAGAGAGACTTAGCTATTCGTCTCATGAAAATATAAAATTTTGCAATATTCAACATGTGAGAGAGAGAGAGAGAGAGAGAGAGAGAGAGAGAGAGAGAGAGAGAGAGAGAGAGAGAATCAGTCGTGGCCTTCCTCGGCTTAATAATAAGTTCTCCATGAAATATTTGGCAAAAAGATGTGAAGATTTTCACCTGAGTCGGGTCCAGATTACACACGTTCTTCTTACCCACCGCCACGTACATGACAGGTCATAAAGATTTGGTTTAAACCACGAAATTGGAGGCTTACCTTAGTTTTGTCGTTGATATTTTAAGAAATATAGAATGATTCAATTGTACATTTAATGAAAATTGTGCATTGCCATTTTTGCGTGATTGAAGACATCCATCCTTTGTGATTCTTTTTCATTATCGGTATGTTGATGTATTTATTTATTTCAGATATTGTTTTAGATATTTTGTACGTATGTAAATATATATATATATATATATATATATATATATATATATATATATATATATATACATACATATATTATATATATATACATGTGTGTATATATATATATATATATATATATATATATATATATATATATATATATATATATATATATATATATATATATATATATATATATATATATATATAGATACATAGAGCAATTGATAAAAGACTGTCATAGGTAACAAATGATAAAGAGTAGATTGGCTTGACAGGGTTTATCCATTTGGAAAGAATGGATGGGGGAAGGTTCGAGAGAAAAAAAGGTGTAAAATATCGAGGTGTTTTTGGGGAGAAAGACTGAAAGAATATTCAATAAACGGAGTGGAAGAAAGTCTTTTAATAACCCGAAAGCGAGAGCGTGTGTGAGAGATCAATTTAAATTGTGAGGTATGTGTTAGGGTTCGATAGGCTGCTAATGAGTTTTGTGTGTTGTGTATGGAGTGACTCATGTGAAAGTTTTTTGTGTGAGGGTTTTAATGGAGTTTGGATTCAGATTAAGAATGGGGCGGTATTCATTCTCGTGCTTCTATTCTAGAGCTTTACTTAAATTAAATATATATATATATATATATATATATATATATATATATATATATATATATAATATATATATATATATATATATATATATATATATATATATATATATATATATATATATATATATATATATATATTTGTTTATATTTATAAGACTATATATATTTATAAAATATATATATATATATATATATATATATATATATATATATATATATATATATATATATATACATATATAATATATATGTGTATGTATTTATATATATGTATATTATATTTATTTATTTCTCTCCATTTTAGATGCATTTGTTCGTTCCATAAGTGTGTTTGCATATGATGAATTATAATGATGGCAATAATTGCAATAACGATAATATGATCGCACAGATATGCTTGCAATGACCTTATTTTTGACCTCTCACCCTGCTCCCTCTGAAAGAGGGTTGCTTTAACCAAGAGTCTTGCAACGCTCAATGAAGCGTCCATACTCTGGCAGCTGAGTTAACTATGAATAATTTTATACACCCTTCCACATGCTACCCGACCTCTTCATACATAAGTCTCCTCAACATCATGTTTACGCCTTTTTACGTCAACGGCGCCATTGACCCCTTTATCGTCACATGCACGTAGCTCCTGATTATCGAGGTCACTGAACAGAATGACCTTGAACTTTATTCTTTAATTTAAGGTTTATATATTTACAGGTTTGTTATTGAGTCTGTTAAAGCTTATTCATTCTTGATGGTTTCGTAATGGTTATCCCCGTGGGCGGGTACAGTGCCGTCAGTACATCCTTCTCTGGCGGTGCACTGTAGGCATTGCTTAAGGTTCTTTGTAGCGTCCCTTCGGCCACTAGCTGCAACCCCTTTCATTCCTTTTATCGTACCTCCTTTCTTATTCTCTTTCTTCCATCTTACTTTCCATCCTCTCCTAAGAATTGTTTTATAGGGCAACTGCGAGGATTTTTTCTCGTTACACCTTTCAAACCTTCTACTCTCCATTTCCGTTTCAGCACTGAATGACCTCATAGGTCCCAGTGCCTGGCCCTCGGCTTCAGTTGTGGATTCTGTTTTATTCGTAATGGTTAAATTCAATCACATTTTCTGAACTGACTTTTGCATTTGGTGTGAAACTTGAGTTTCTTGCAGGTATTATCTATCTTTACGACCTTATTCGTTAAGGTTTATATATTTACAGGTTTGTTATACATCTGTCAGGACTTATTCATTCCTGGTGGTTTCTTAATGTTAAATTCTGTCATATTTTCTGAATTGATTGTTGCATTTGGACTGAAACCGAGTATCTTCCAAGTTTCTTTTCTCGTTATTTGCCTGATTCCTAATCGAAAGCTCGTGAAGCAGAAAGGAAGTTCGTTTGAATTTAGTGTGTAATGATTAATAACATCAGATCTTCTATTTAAATAATAAAAAAAATTCATGGTTAAAAAGTTTTAATCGCGAGTAAAATTTGATCAGGACTCCAATTTGGAGATTTTTGATCCGCGTGTCAGGGCGATCCCGTATTTAAAATGAAAGTTCATTTCAGCATGATATCTTTTAATCGAATTAAAAATACGCAGCAGAAGTTTCGATTAGGTTTGAATCTCTGGTGAGAATGAGAGAAAATTAAAAGATAAAACAGTGATGGATCGTGTTTCGAATGTGAGTTAAAACTTGAGGGAAAAGAAGTAAGATTTGGTTTATGAAAGGTCTCCCGTCTCGGTTTGTGGATCATTTGACTGAGAAACCCAGGAGCGAGTTTTAGTTTTCTTTAAAAGAAAGCTATTGAGATGGCTTTGTCTGTCCGTCCGCACTTTTTCTGTCCGGCCTCAGACCTTCAAAACTACTGAGGCTAGAGGGCTGCAAACTGGTATGTTGATCATCCACTTTCCACTCATCAAACATACCAAATTGCAGCCATCCAGCCTCAGTAGTTTTTATTTTATTTAAGGTTAAAGTTAGCCATGATCGTGTGTCTGGCACCGGTATACTGTAGGTACCAGCAACTCATGCCACCTCCTGGTGAAAGTTTCATGGACCGCGGCTGAGAGTTTCATACAGCATTAAACGCTGTGCAAAAAACTCGATTGCACCGAAGAAACTTCGGCCCATTTTTTACTTATTTGTATTTTTCTCTTCCGGAAAATTTCCTCCGTAAACTCCATCAAATTTCTTTTCTCTGTTGGCCAATGAATTCTTGAATTGTTCCACGATCATCCTCTATCTCCTGGGCCAGTTTCTGATTTCCCCAGTTCCGTTTGCAAAGAGCAAGAGATGCAAGCTCGTAAACCATTTGAATGCAATTTCTTTAAAAGTGTAATTGCAATGCGGTTCTTTATGCAAAGGGGTGAATTTTTATCTTTTTAGGGGAAAACTCTCTGTCTGCCCCTTTCATTAATGTTGAGAACTAGCTGCTTCAATATCAACAGTTTTATAAGTTGCGTTATAGACACGCCCACACACGCCCACACACACACTGGCAAAATGCAAATGAGTTTGTAGATCTGATTTATTTTTAATGTCTAAATCTTACCTTCCGCGAACTTTCATTACCCAAGGTTTAGCTGTCAGCTTTGTAAACAAAAACATACCAGCCTTCAACAAACACAAATAGGTTTGCTTTACCGTTTCATAAAGTATTCAGTTATTTTTCCTTCCCGTCCAGTAACAGTCCCTGCTAAATAGAAGCCCTCCTAACGTTATTTATCCCACGTACTCGATTCATTTAACTGAGTGTACGATTTAGGCTGCCTGGCTCATTCACAATACTAATTGACTAAAACCTGTCAACTGTATTTACCCAATTGCAGTTGTATCACTAACAATTATGCTTATTACCTATCGTGATTAATGCCATTTTGTAATAGGTTTGTATTTCATTACCATTTTACAGCCTGGCGCTTGTCTTTGTGCCAAATCAGGTTGCGAATCATTTTGCGCTTGTCTTTGCGCTAAATCAAGTTGCGAATCAGTAGATATTTGCTTAATTAGCAGAAATCTGAACGTTTCGGATGCACAAATGGAAAGTATATATACAGCCTCAGTATATGTACAGATAACGAGAAACTTTATTAGTTATTTGTGCGTTTGAGTGAGAAGGGTAAAATTTATAAAATTTCTCTGGAGATTTTAATAATATTTTTGATATGAGGAAAAATTTAAAGGAAGCGACAAAAGGTACGCTTTCAAAGAGGATTTTTTTTACTATATTTATTTGTTACATATTTAATATCTGACGGATTTGTATTTTGATTATCTGTGATATTTAACGATCGACCGAGCTCCAAATCCAAGACAGCCCTTGTTTATGTACTCTTGTTTAGTTTCTTTTCCAAAAATCTCGGAATTGGATAGAAAATATTGGTACCTACGCTACCCTAAAATGGAAAACTGTAGCATCTGCAAAATTTCCGAAATTGAAACATGCCACCTATTGGGCTCGTGAAACACTAATACACAAGTTACTGCAGTTCCAGAATGATTCTTCAGTGCTTTATTTAGGGGGGGTCCAATTTGCAGTATCTGCAAAATCAGTAGTAAGGCAAGGGGAAAACTGCCGTATCTGCCATTTTTCTCAGTTTTGTATGTTTGCAGATACTACAGTCTTCCATTTAGAACATTCTACGCTCAGATGTGAAGCGATGTGAAGGCTTATAAACTGCTGTTCTCGGAGGAAATTACTGGGAGGTAAGTTCCTGTTAATTTGGTTTTGGCAAAGTTAAGACGTAGATGAAAACTTATTGCTACTTCAGCCTCCCTGGTGATGGATAACGTCTTTGCAGCGGACTTATGCCAGATGTTCCTTTATTTTGCTCTTTCTTTCTGGTCGTGCTGTCATTCATTCACATTTCTCTCTCTCTCTCTCTCTCTCTCTCTCTCTCTCTCTCTCTCTCTCTCTCTCTCTCTCTCTCTCTCTGAAATCATCTTCATTTTCAAAGACAAGCGTCCTCACTTCGATATGATATAACGTTTAGGATATCTTGCAAGAATGACTCCTCTCTCTCTCTCTCTCTCTCTCTCTCTCTCTCTCTCTCTCTCTCTCTCTCTCTCTCACACACACACAAAACTCTTCGTTTTCCAAGACAAACTGTTACATCTCCGATATAACGTTTAGGATATCTTCAGAGAATGACATTTTCTCTCTCTCTCTCTCTCTCTCTCTCTCTCTCTCTCTCTCTCTCTCTCTCTCTCTCACCAACTCTTCGTTTTCCAAGACAAGCTGGTCCACCTCCGATATAACGTTTAGGATATCTTGCAAGAATGACATTTTCTCTCTCTCTCTCTCTCTCTCTCTCTCTCTCTCTCTCTCTCTCTCTCTTTCTCTCTCTCTCTCTCTCTCTCTTCGTTTTCTCTCTCTTCTCTCTCTCTCTCTCTCTCTCTCTCACACACACAGAAACACACACACACACACACACACACACACACACACACACACACACACACACACACAAGTATTTCCAGAAAGCAGATATGCACATTTGTCAAGACAAAGTGACGTTATTTCCCCTAATTGGAATATTAAATCAAACGAAGCGATTTCCCCGAATTTGGATATTAAATAAATGAAGCCATTTCCCTATTTTGAATATTAATACAGATTACCGGCTTCCTCCACCCGTAATTGATATTTCATTTAAACGCTGTGGACAAAAGAGCTCCCACATAATCATTACTCTCTTCCGGGAAACGTCTGTTAATTCGTCTGGGGTAAAGTTTTCTTTTTTGTCCAGAACGCCAATTAATCTTAAGTACAAAATTTGAATTAGATTAAAGGATATTTATATGTTTAATTCTTCTTCTTCTTGCAGAGTATGTTGCACACCTGCATGCTTGTATTTGTTTCATTTTTTTTTGCTTTTAATCATGCATAAAAGCATTAGGCAAACCTGCTTGTTTTTGCAGAACATGTGTGCACACCTGCACGCTTGTATTTGTTTCATTAATTTTTTTTTGCTTTTTGCTTTTAATCATGCATAAAACCATTAGACAAATGTGATTTTTTAAATATACATTCATATGTATATGTATATATAATTATATATAGATATTTATATATCGACAGCTCTTATCAATTCAGGTAATTATTACTGTGAGATGCAAAATAAGCGGCCTTACTGATATAATATACACATATTTAATGTTTATATATATGTAGTAAGCTACAAATACCCCCTTAATATTGAATTCACTTTATCTCAGGAATTGCTTACACTCCAAGGGAATAATTACACATAAGTGCATCTGCCCTAGTCAGGGTTCGAACTCTTGCCTTTTGGGCTTGATGCAGAGAAGACAGGGACTTTTATCCATTCGGCCACCATGGCAGATCACACCTGTATATAATTTTAGATGGCATTTATATATAATTTCCTCTGGGTGAAAGTTCTTTTCAGCGTAAAGTGAGTTCGACATTGAAGGCCACATATACGGCTTAATTAAAATGTGTGAGTGTGTAATTGATGATGTTTCTGTCATATAAGACTGTTTATTAGCCGTTTTAGCGCGATGTTCATAATGCGTAAGACCGTTTAATCTGCATTTGACTGTGGTATTACCCAGAATGCATTAGAAAGTTACCCTGATTTAGTGGAAAAGAAAGGGGTAGAGAGGAAGATCAGAAGGTTAGTACACCCCATACTTGGGTGGAGCAGTTTTTGCTCGTATTTTTAGAACTTTGCTCCCCCCCCACATCACCCCCGTTGAGTAATAGGGCCGAGAGTAACATTTCGCGGGGAAAGAGAAAGTTTGTTTATGGGATGGAAGTCTTTCTGTTTATTTATATTTCATATTCTGCTTGCTGTGTTCTGTGCTGTAAATATTTTCTGCTGTAATCGTTACGGCAGTGGAATTCTGTCAATGCATTAACTGTACTGCTTCAGCGTATGATTCGAATTCTTGTGTACTAAGCAATATTATATATATATATATATATATATATATATATATATATATATATATATATATATATGTATGTATGTATGTATATATGTACATATATTATATATATACTTTATGTATATATATATATATGTATATATACACCCACACATACACATAATAATAATATATATATATATTTATATATATATATATATGATGTATATGATGTATATACGTACAGTATATATATTTATATACATATACCTGTTACTTAATGAGCCAGAATACCTTAGAGGTTATTTATTATTAAAGATAAATTTAAGTCCATATCTTCTCTTCTTAACTGCATTTTAAAAGTGGCTGTGAATATTGCGAATGTATCATAAATAAATAATTATCAAGATATGTTTTTACACCCTTTCAAATTCCCTCTTTTACTACAATTTCTGTTTTTTTTTAACACAAAATTTAGGCTTTAGTTCAATATTTTCGAGAGACATTTCAAAAATGCGTCTTGAACTTCTCCGCGTACAGTTTTCAGTATTTTCCCGTCAGCGAGTAAAATGGTCCATGATATTTGCCTTTCATGTGGGTATCAGATAGTTTTGTTTCTCTCTCTCTCTCTCTCTCTCTCTCTCTCTCTCTCTCTCTCCTCTCTCTCTCTCTCTGCCTCTGCATGTTCAGTGGTATTAGTTTAGTTTCTTTTGTTCTCTAGTGTCCTCTCTCTCTCTCTCTCTCTCTCTCTCTCTCTCTCTCTCTCTCTCTCTCTCTCTCTGAGTTAATATTGTAATGAAAGTAGTAATTAGATGTATATATGTATATATGTAATATATATAATGTTATATAAAATTAATTCTTAGTCATTTTATATATATAAATATGAATATATATATATATATATATATATATATATATATATATATATATAAATGAATGATATACGATTTATGAATACATTTATGGTAACAGTATGAAGTTTCATGCATTATTTTGTATGTCTACATAACAGAAAGCTAATGAAAGCTGAGCGCAGTAATTGAGAGAGAGAGAGAGAGAGAAGAAGAAGAAAAAGAAGAGGAAGAGAAGATAAAAGTCACCCTTGTTGGGCACAGAGGACATGAAACCCGTTTTAAACACCAACCGCCAAAGGTTTATTGACAGAAGGCAGCTGTTCGTCAGTTTTCGAGGAAAGAAGAAGAAGAAGAAGTAGTAGTAGTAGTAGTAGTAGTAGTAGTAGTAGTAGTAGTAGCCCCTCGTCCCCAACACCTTTGAAATAGCAGCCTCGGCATCTGGCGCTGAAAAATCAGCCAAGGGATTAACGTACTGTAGTTCTTTCGGAGTTCTCGTTATGTTTGTAGGTTTTCGTAACGCTTCCTTTCATGATTTGTTGAGTTAGAGTTTGACGGTGTTGGTTGCGTGGCTTATACGTGTTTTTGATCGGTATCTCTCGTTAAGTTGGTTCCTTGTACGTGTCGTGTACGTGTTTTTGATCGGCATCTCTCGTTAAGTTGGTTCCTTGTACGTGTCCTGTACGTGTTTTTGATTGGTATCTCTCGTTAAGTTGGTTTCTTGTACGTGTTTTTGATCGGTATCTCTCGTTAATTTGGTTCCTTGTACGTGTCTTGTACGTGTTTTTGATCGGTACCACTCGTTAAGTTGGTTTTTTGTACGTGTCGTGTACGTGTTTTTGATCGGTATATCTCGTTAATTTGGTTCCTTGTACGTGTCCTGTACTTGTTTTTGATTGGTATATCTCGTTAATTTGGTTTCTTGTACGTGTCCTGTACGTGTTTTTGATCATCATCTTTCGTTAACTTTCGATTTGTAAAACGTTTGGTAAGAAGTCAGTTTATTTCCTGATGCATCTTACATATTCACCACTTGTCGACAAAAAGGTGTTTGCTTACGACAGTATCAACCTAATGCTCTTTCTTTGCTGTACATGTATATATGGCAGCTACTTTTTCTATCTTTATGATAATATTCCCCAGTTTCTGGGGTTGGGTTGAGGGCAGCACCAACCAAATACACGTTTTCTCTTCGAGATATGCGAAATGAAACAGCCGTGATTATGGCAGTACTTAATAAATGCAACAGCTGTGATTATGGTAGTAGTTAATAAATGCAACAGCTGTGATTATGGTAGTACTTAATAAATGCAAGAGCCGTGATCATGGTAGTACTTAATAATCTATGGACGCTTACTTGTGGTTGAGAGCCATATTTATTGAATATATTTTGTGGATGGCAGTGTTTTTTTTTTTTTCTCAAATGTGCTTGCAGGGCGAACATTCGGGAATAAGAAGGTGTGAGGAGAGGATGTTTCAGTAATATGATTTAGAAATGAGAGAGATTAAATGACTAGCATACCTAACTGAATGGTGATAGATAAGTATAACCGCAGATGTAGATTTAGACAGTAAATGCATGTAATTAAATACATAAATTGTGCATATGCAGAAAGATATATATATATATATATATATATATATATATATATATATAATTATATATATATATATATATATATATATATATACTGTATATATAATATATATATTTATTTATATATATAATAAAACTAACCTCTACTCAAAAATATCAGCGAAGTGGTAACCATACATTCAGCGGAAGCTCGAATCCTCCACCCCCACCGCCATCCCCGTCCCGCCACAAGCGAAGAAATGAATCAACCAAACGGACAGAGAGAGAGAGAGAGAGAGAGAGAGAGAGAGAGAAGCGAAACATTCATGATTTCCTCAGAAGATGATGAGAGGATCAGCGCTTAACATAGCAATCTAATTGGAGGCCATCAATCAAAAAGACTTTATTATGTTTGTGTGCGTGTGAGGGATGCGGGGCAGGGGGAGAATCTCTCTCTCTCTATCTCTCTGTACTTGAGATCCCCCCCCCCTTATGGCCAAAGGTGAAAAACAGACTCTTGCATTCGCTTACTACGTCGGCGGTGATGTGTGTTTATGTAACTGAATGAAAGACTGTAGGAGGGGGAAGGGGTGTCTCTTGACGGGGTTCCTGGGGTTGGAAGAAGAGAGCCCGCATAAATGAGGTTCTGAGATGGGTAACCGAGCGAGATGATGTGAGGTTTCATTTGGTAAGGGAACGGCAGCGGGCGGGCGCCTGGAGACTCGAGATTGACTGGTGGGGGCGGGAGGTGCCCCGAGAGATACGAGGTTGACGCTGCAGAATGCAATGATAGCTCCGAAGACTTTTTAATTTTTTTTTTTTGAGGTTGCTGGGGAAAAAGGTAAGGAAAGGAAAGTCTTAAGGGAACGCAGGGCCTTTTGGGGGGTGGGATGAGGCTGCGCAAGTGGATTTCTCCTATGAAGAAGCGTTTTGCCGAAATGGGGGGTGTCTTACGCCTTGCCGGGTGATCAAATTTGGCTCGGGCTGCGTTGTGCCTCATGGAATGACATTGGCTCCGCTCTCTGCGCGTTGGTGATATCATTCATTTTGTTTTTATTCAGTCTTTGTTGTTTTTTTTCTTTTGTTAGTTTGTTGGTGATATCATTCTTTTTTTTCGGTCTTTGTTGGATTTTTTTTCAGTTTGTTGGTGATGATATTCATTTTTTTTTCAGTTTTTGTTAGATTTCTTTTCAGTTTGTTGGTGATATCATTCATTTTTTTTCAGTCTTTGTTAGATTTTTGTTTCACTTTGTTGGTGATGTAATTCATTTTTTTGTCTGTGACATCATTCATTTTTTCAGTCTTTGTTGGGGGATATAATTCATTTCTTTCAGTCTTTGTTGGGGATATAATTCATTTTCTTTTAGTATTTGTTAGTGATAAAATTTTTTCAGTCTTTTTATGAGATGTAATTCTTTTTCAGTTTTTGTTGGCAAAACAAATCATTTTTCAGTTTTTTTTTTTTTTTTAGATGTAATTCGCTTTTCAGTCTGTGTTGGTAATATAATTCATTTTTTAATTATTTCTTGGTAATAAAATTCATTTTTTGTCTTCACTGGTGATGTAATTCATTTTTTTCAATCTTTATGGTGAAAAGTGAATTATATTATGAACAATGATTCACCAACAAAGACCAGAGAGAAATTATATCACCAAGAAAGACTGAAAAACTGAATTATATCACCAACAAAGGCTGTTGAAAGATTAATTATATCGCCTGAAAGACTGAAAAAAATTTATTATTTCACCTAAAAGACTGAAAAAATGAATTACATCACCAACAAAGACTGAAAAAGAATTCTATCACCAACAAAGACTGAAAAAAATTTATATCACTAACAAAGACTGAAAAAAAAATTATATCACCAACAAAGACTGAAAAAGAATCACACCCGCCTCAAAGACTGAAAAAAATGAATTACACCACCAACAAAGACTGAAGTAACAATAGACTTAATATTACATGTGGCAATAACGCACAGAAACCTGAAGGATTTCAGCAAGTAATAACAAACGCAACATCAAAGAAGACATCACATTCTTGTAACACCAAAGAAGTATCACATTCTTGCATCCAGCAGTCGGCACATTCTTAAGGACAAATCATCCGGCTCATCCGGGTTCCGTCCGTTATTACTTTCAGCGAGAGATGGTACGTTGGACAGGAGAGGGGTCCTTGGGGGCGCTAACGAGAAAGAGATTGCTCTTTTCCTTTCGAAAGTAAAACGTCAGGAGACGCAGAAAGGAGAAGAAAGTATGACGGACATTAGGGTGGGTTAGTGAGAAAGCGGCGGGGGATTTGTCGAATATATAAACGCAGATATACTGGTATAATTTTATACTGTATAACATCTGCCTTCCAGAGAGAGAGAGGAGGAGAGAGAGAGAGAGAGAGAGAGAGAGAGAGAGAGAGAGAGTCCCCATATACAGCTTACGAAACCTACGGAATCAGTTCCTGCAAATAACGAAATTCTATATATCTAAGTGAGGTGCAAAGAGTCTTCTACGCATTCAGCTTGAAAAAAAAAATAATCATTTCGCGGAAACTTATAGAATATTTTGTGTTTGCAAACTTAAGGAGCCATCTGTGCAAACAACTGAAAGAATCATCTGTTCCTGGAACTTAGGAAACTGAGTGTAACTTGAAACTTGGACAATCAATAATAACTTGATTTTGGAGGGGGTAATTCATATCTGAAATCATCTGTAAATACAAAAG
Organism: Macrobrachium rosenbergii; assembly: GCF_040412425.1. Taxonomy (NCBI): domain Eukaryota; kingdom Metazoa; phylum Arthropoda; class Malacostraca; order Decapoda; family Palaemonidae; genus Macrobrachium; species Macrobrachium rosenbergii. Next base: position 30,262,567 of record NC_089771.1, read on the forward strand.
TGACAGTCTAACAGCTTTAGCTCAGTTATTCGTCTCTCTCTCTCTCTCTCTCTCTCTCTCTCTCTCTCTCTCTCTCTCTCTCTCTCTCTGGAACTGAGAAACTGAGCATAACTAGAAACTGAGTAATCAATTATAGCTGATTCTGAAGGGGGTCATATCTGAAATCATCTGTAAATACAAAAATGACAGTCTAAACAGCTTTAGCTCAGTTATTCTCTCTCTCTCTCTCTCTCTCTCTCTCTCTCTCTCTCTCTCTCTCTCTCTCTCTCCGAAGGTAAAGTAATGAAGCATTTCAGTCCCCCTGTGTGCGGAGGATTAGGAGTCAAGATCGTTGCCTGACCTCGCATACTGAAGCTGTTTTTTTGGATCAGCCATCAACCTGCCTTTGAAAATCCTTTCCTTCCTGGTGTCCACTGGCTGTTTACTTTTTTTATTTTGTTTTATTTATTTATTTATTTTTTGCAATTACACTTTATATTTTTCCATCGCTCGAAAGAGACGATGGAGGGCAGGAACGCTTTGTGTTTTTTACCTTTGGTGTGTGTTTATATTTAAATATATATATAAATTATTTATATAAATGTATATTTATATATATATATTTTTAAATATATATACACACACGAAAGGTAAAAAATACACCGCGTTCCTGCCCTCCATCGTCTCTTTCGAGTGATGAAAAAATATAAAGTGTAATTGCAAAAAATAACAACAAAACAAAACAAAGAAAGTAAACAGGCCAATTTCGTTAAGGCAGTGACTTATAATTAATCTCTTCATTGGCAACTGGATTGCTCTATCTCACTCACTCCAGGGATTTATGACTGACTCACAGAAAAAAGTTTTGAAGTAAAGAATGCATGTTTTTTTGCCCTTAGTGGGGTAGCACCGTCAGGTCAGATCACGTGGTGCACTGTAGGCACCAAGGCCAAGAGAAACTAGGTCTACCCAACTGGGTGGAGTCGCCTCCCACCTGGGGTAACTACGCAGGCGATGACGTATCTCAGAGGTATTACCTGCTCGTTACGGCAGTTCACCTACTGACGCAGTAAGGAGGTAGACGAAGCTCCGCCTATTGGGGGATTTATGGGGGGAAGTGAGCAGACCTTCTCTTTCTCTTGCCCTTGGGCCTTTAGCTGCACCCACTTTTTAACTTTTTACTTTACATCCACTCCCACTTTCTGTCTTCTATGTTTCTAACTATTAGAAAGATGTATTCTATATCATTCATCTCTTGATATGTTTTATCTTGTTTTTCAACCACTCAGACTCAACTCCCTCGTTTTGTGGTTCTCATCCAAGTAGATCTGATTCTTCCAGCCATTTTGGTGGCCTGTCTTGGTGGCCACAGGACCCCAGCTGATTCTGTCACTCACTAATTAATTACTGTTCTCTCTGAATCTCTTGACAGGATGTGTTTGTGAAACGCGAATTCCCAGGTGGAAGCTGCTTTAGTATTGAAGCCGTAGGCAGAGTCGATGACCTTGGTGCCATCTGTGAAAGGGCTTCCTTAATTAAATATTCATGTTATGTATGAGTTCTTTTTAGTTTTCTGTAAAAGAAAACTATTGAGATGACTATTTACCTGTCCGCCCTCAGATCTTGAAAACTACTGAGGCTAGAGAGCTGCAAATTGGTATGTTGGTCATCCACCCCTCCAATCATCAAACATACCAAATTGCAGCCCTCTAGCCTCAGTAGTTTTTATTTTATTCAAGGTTAAAGTTAGCCATGATCGTGCGTCTGGCACCGTTATAGGTGCCAACAACACAGGCGACCATAGGGCCGTGGGTGAAAGTTTCATGGGCCGCGGCTGAGAGTTTCATGGGCCGTGGCTGAGAACTTCATACAGCATGATACGCTGTACAGAAAAATCGACTGCACCGAAGAAACTTTGGCGCATTTTTTACTTTTTTTTTGCTTCATTTTCAAGCCAACTTACTCACAAAACTATATAGACTTTAGAATCGGAATCTCTCATTTTGGCAAAGTCCTGACCACAAGCCTGACTGAGATCCCTTCAGACACAGAAGAGCTGTAATTAAGACAGGTAGACGAACTCCCCTCAATCGCACCTACGCAAGATAGAAGACCCTTTGTATGAAGTCTGAAGTTCCTTCAAGCGCGCTGGAAAAACTTCGATGCTAGGGTAAGCTTGACAGACACTAACGGGAAGACGGATTGACAGACAGGCAGTTAATCTCCCTCCCTGCAGATTCATGCATGATGGTCTACCCCCCTTTTGCCAATCTTGACTGAAAATCCCTTTAATCTTTTGGGAGTCGCGTTGACAAAGTCAGAGTCTTCCAGCCTTGTCATAGGAGTTGGTAACCTGAGGCGGCGGGATTGAGTTTCACTTGGCTGCCGTAATGAGTCTCTTCGAACTCGAAGGAACGAAGGAACAATTTTTAGTTTTTCTGTAAAAGAAAACTATTATAGAGATGGCTGTTTGTCTGTCCGCCCTCAGATCTTAAAAACTGCTGAGGCTAGAGGGCTGGAAATTGGTTTGTTGATCATCCACCCTCCAATCATCAAACATATCAGATTGCAGCCCATCAGCCTTAGTAGTTTTCATTTTATTTAAGGTTAAAGTTAGCAATGATCGTGCGTCTGGCATGGCAACAACACAGGCGGCCACGGGCGGCTGAGAGTTCCATGGGCCGTGGCTAGAGTTTCATACAGCATTATACGCTGTACAGGAAACTCGATTGCGCCGAAGAAACTTCGGCGCATTTTTCACTTGTTTTTCTTGCTAATATTTTTAATAATAAACTTTGTGTCTTGGGACGTATACAGAAAACGAACGCATTTCTAGAG
>NC_089771.1:30270383-30272883 GCF_040412425.1 Macrobrachium rosenbergii
TCGCCCAAAAGGCCAGACTTTGAGGGAATTCGCCGTTTTAAATTGTTTAAATATTTCAGTCACAAGAAAGTCCCAATCCGGCTTGATTAGATTCATAAAATATATTCGATCTCTTTTGTACCTCATCGGAATATTTCCTTGGTTTGAGAAAGGCCACATTACCCATTGCAATTTGGGGCTATTTTCGTTCCTCATTCGCTCAAAAGAAGGGGTTGTCCAGACTCCATGTCAGTATGAAAGGTCTGTATGAGAGCCAGTTCATCGTCGACTTCTCCACTATAATACTTTGATATCTCATTATTCCCTGAGTGACAGCCAGAGTTAATATTGAGGCTGAGATTTATTCTCGGTTGAGTGGAGATGAAATGTGAGTGGGGATATTAATTTAGATCGAAATGAAAGAGTGAATTTGACGCATTATAGAGAGAGAGAGAGAGAGAGAGAGAGAGAGAGAGAGAGAGAGAGAGAGAAGGGTTTGGTCCTCATCAATTTCATTCCTCATCTCTCTTCATTCCTCTCTCTCTCTCTCTCTCTCTCTCTCTCTCTCTCTCTCTCTCTCTCTACTGCCTTGGCAGTCTTTTGTGAGTTTATCAACCCTTTCATTCCCGGCAATCCCTGGACGTGCTTTGTCGTCCAGCTAAAAATCAACATCCAGGTCTCTGCGTTTTATCAAACGCATCCTTTTAGTAATTCATAATAGTAATTTTTGTTTTCAGTTTAAAGTGAATAAATTTAGTGGGTCCAAGAAATCACTGAGTAATGTCATTTCTCCATTAGTGTTTAGAATTTCCTTGAGCACCATTAAAATGGCGTAGACTTTCGGCTAGGTATGGAAATGCTGCGGTCTGCCTAAGGTAAATTCGCCCAAAAGCGTCAGACTTCGTAGAGGGAATTCGCCGTTTTAAATTGTTTAAATATTTCAGTCACAAGGAAGTCCCAATCCGGCTTGATTAGATTCATAAAATATATTCGATCTCTTTTGTACCTCATCGGAATATTTCCTTGGTTTGAGAAAGGCCACATTACCCATTGCAATTTGGGCTTTTCCTCGTTCTCATTCGCCCAAAAGAAGGGTTGTCCAGACTCCATGTCAGTATGAAAGGTCTGTATGAGAGAGCCGGTTCATCGTCGACTTCTCTACTATAATACTTTGATATCTCATTATTCCCTGAGTGACAGCCAGAGTTAATATTGAGGCTGAGATTTATTCTCGGTTGAGTGGAGATGAAAGTGGTGGGGATATTAATTTAGATCGAAAATGAAAGAGTGGAATTTGACGCATTATAGAGAGAGAGAGAGAGAGCTCTCTCTCTCTCGCCATTCTTGGCTGGCTCGTAATGACATCTCTGAATGATTGATGAATACCTTGGTGGGTGAATAAGCCTTTGATAACTTATTGCAGATAAGTGACTTGCGGACATGTAAAGGAATATATTGCAACAGTATTATAAACTTTGTAGATATGCTAAAACAGTTATTCTCTCTCTCTCTCTCTCTCTCTCTCTCTCTCTCTCTCTCTAGTTGTGTTAATTGTGAATCCTTTTGTTAATGTATTTTAATGTATCTTTACCTTCCCTCTTTATGTATATAATCTCTCTCTTCTCTCTCTCTCTCTCTCTCTCTCTCTCTCTCTCTCTCTCTCTCTCTCCTCACAGGTTGTGATAATAGTGAATCTTTTGTTAATGTATTTCAGTCTATCTTGACCTTCCCTCCTTTTATATATAAGCTCTCTCTCTCTCTCTCTCTCTCTCTCTCTCTCTCTCTCTCTCTCTCTCTCTCTCTCTCTCTCTCTCTCCTCACACGAAAATTGGTAAAAATATGGAATATTAGGAATATTATCGCAGGATCGGTATTTATGAATTGAAAGCCTGGAAGTAATGTTTTTATCATTGTTCTGCACTGTCAGTAATTTTTCCCATCAACTTACAAAAGCGAGTTGTCTTCACATATATATAATTCAACATTATGGAATAAAAACCGCTTTTTCCTGTTAACTAACAGCAGTACATAGCAGGAAAAGTAATGAACAATTTCCTAAAAAACAAACTAATCGCTATTATCTGTTAAAAAGCATTATTATCCATTAAATATTAAAATAATTACTCTCCCTTAGTGACAGGTAAAGCTAATTAGGATTCGGTCGGATCTCGGGACCTCTTCCCACATTCAGAGTGGCTCGAATTCGAATTAGCCCTTTTGAAAAATGTGAAAATTTGATCCAATTTAATATTTTTTTGAAGACGCATGGAAGGAAAATCTGACCTACATTATGGATACGTCTTGTGATTGGTGCTCTCCTCTCTCTCCTCTCTCTCTCTCTCTCTCTCTCTCTCTCTCTCTCTCTCTCTCTCTCTCTCTTCTCTCTCCCCCTCATAATTTGATGCATTTCCGGAGGCAAGGTGATCAGAGCCAATGCTAACAAGGTAAGAATATGAGATTGGTCTCTGATCATTAATTAAGCCCTGACGAAATGGTGTCTGGCGTCTGTCAGATTCCCAGC
>NC_089771.1:30277883-30300383 GCF_040412425.1 Macrobrachium rosenbergii
AGGTTTGGGGATTTCTCTCCTCCCCATGGGGAGGTAGGACTTGACCTCCTAGGTCAGGTTACGTTAAGGAACGACAGGTTATGATTTATGCATGTTATCTCACTCTGCAATTTATGTCATTTTAGGTCAAGTTCTCCTGTTAATAATAATAATAATAATAATAATAATAATAATAATAATAATAATAATAATGCCACCATAACATTTTTATAATTAGTGTGTACCTGGTTCTAATCGCAATCTCTCTTTAATGTCAATACTATTCCAAAATATCTGTCTTATTATTTACATTTTGAAATTTGTTTTCAACTAATTATAATTTCGTCATAAATTTGCAACCTGAGCGCACGGCTGTCGACGTACGTGCATAGAAACGCGTACTCTTTATTTGCAAATACATTTTTACGTACATATACATAAATCAATATTTACAATGTAGAGAATCCTCATATAGGAAAATCGAAGTCAGTTGAAAATGAATCAACACATTCATCAATGCATATTCCTTTTCAGATCTTCCTTTGGAAAGCGTTCAGGATGCCATGGCTGCGTTCTGCCAATCCTATTACCGGACGTCATTCAAAGCTTCTTTTAAGATGCCTGTCAATTCTGCCGTTTCGCGCAAAGTTGTCTCATTTCTCCTTAACAAATTCGTCGAATGGTTCCGTCATACTTTTGAGTTGACTCAGCTTTACGGCAAATTACTTTAGTAATATTTGGAAACTTTATCACTTATCCCTTTGACTTGTTATAAATAATGTCCTTGGTGTTTGTATGGAGATGTTTCTGTTTAATGACTCTTCTTCTCTTGATAGTTTGTCACGTCATACATTTTAGCTGATTCAACTTCGTGGAAAATTGCTTTAGTAACATTCGTAATAAATAATCTTTTTTGGTCTGTCTATGGGGATGCCCCTGTGCAATGCCTCTTCTTCTCATGATAGACAAGGTGACAGTGACCACAGTGGTTTATCCAAAATAAAATGATCGTTCCTTGGAAGGCCCAGTTTCTCTTTCTCATGGACCTGAAAGAATTTGGATAAAAGAAGTGATAGATAAACAGAATTTTGAAGTACTAACAATAAACGGGTATCAAGGATATTCCTCTGAAATTTTAAGTGCGATTCTATTCGTAATTTTAAAAATATCAGTATTTTTCTTTTGAACTTGGAGGAAAAGCATTGGTTCTGATATCTCATTTCTTAACAGGGGCCACTGTCAAGTTAGGGAGAGGAAAACCTTTATTTTTCCATTTACGTTCTTTTATATTTTTACCCTCTTGAACGGTCCCTGGTGAATTAAGACGTCAGTGATAAAATTCTTATAGTTTTCCTAAATAAGAAATGACCATGTCATTAAATTTCTGTAAATGATTTTCATGAGTTCATCGTCTGTTTTTTTTTTTTTTGTTAATGGACATCATGAACAGGCAATAAACATTCGTAACATTTATTTTTGTACTGATAGTTATGGATTTCTAGATTTTATCAGGATTTAAAAAAGAACATATTGTGCCGTAATGGTAACTGTATTAATAACCGTAATATCAGGTCAAATACCGTGATTTTGCATAAATCGCTCAATAATTTTGGCTGGCGGGTGTAGCAACAGTATTGGTGACCCTTGAGAGAGAGAGAGAGAGAGAGAGAGAGAGAGAGAGAGAGAGAGAGGTCAGTCCGTTAGGTCCTTTTGATACTTTTTGAAGTATGTTATTTCTCTTTTAAAATTCCTAAGGGAAATTCTCATGTTTATCTATAAAACTCATTACCATAACCTATTTAATGCAGCCACATCTCAAACATACTGCTTATTCCGCCTTATCAGTTGTGTATTGGAAACTTATTTTCTTTTGGTGTACTGAAAGACCAAATTGAGAGCCCTGCTTGTCTTCCGCAGCTGCTGACCACTTCGCCTAGGCCTATAAAAGAGCTTTTTTTTTTTTTCTGGGAGAGTAAACAACCTTATTTGTAGGAAGGTTGATGTTGTTCTCTTGAACGGATACAAATTGAGCCCAGCCAGACATCGGTACTTCCTTTTATAGGCTTTGTGCGGCGTCGTAAACGCCTGAACGGTTTTCTCTCTCTCTCTCTCTCTCTCTCTCTCTCTCTCTCTCTCACATTCTAAATCGTGTTCAGCCTTGTTAATGTTCAGACGATTTTATCTCTCTCTCTCTCTCTCTCTCTCTCTCTCTCTCTCTCTCTCTCTCTCTCTCTCTCTCTCTCTCTCTCTCTCACACACACACACACGTTTTAGAACGTGTTCAGCTTTTTAAATGTTCAGACGATTTTATATCTCTCTCTCTCTCTCTCTCTCTCTCTCTCTCATTTTAGAACGTGTTCAGCCTTGTAAAAGTTCAGTCGATTTTATTTCTCTCTCTTTATCTCTCTCTATTGTGTCCTTTATATATATATATATATATATTATATATATTTTCTTATATATATATATATATATATATATATATATATATATAGGATATATATATATATATAGAATCTTTGCATTCACACAACATAAATATTTTTTATCTATGGTATTGTGTCGTTTATGTTAGGATGCCGTTATTGATATTTATTTTCTTAGCCACTATATTCATATGCTTATTTGATTTGTATTTTCGCGTTTTGCATTCGCTCGATTTCATCCTTACAAATTCTCCTCTGAAATTCCTCTCTTTTGTGGGTCTGTTAATTGATCCCCTCATTAGCGTGTAAGCCGTGACCCCATTGCTCCATAAACCCCGAATCTGCCGGCGCTGGCATACCACCCCTCGTCATTCCATTCACGTCCTAATCGAGGCTTTTTTCTTCTTTTTTTTTCATTCCTTATCTCGTCGGAATGTTGTCGTCATTCCATTCTCTCCTGCGTTGCAAACGATGCAATTTCGTCTCATTGTTTTAACGCTGGAACTCGTGATTTTATGACTAATAATTCTAATGGCGACCCGCCCTGTTTCTTTTCATTTTCACCCTTTTTGTTTTCAAAAAGGCGTTTTGTGGATTGTTGCAATTGTGGCCGGATGTTGGTCATTCCTCTGATTGTATTTTTTTTTCCATGCTCATAGAAATTAGGGTCGGCGTTGCATTGCATATTTTCTCATTGTTTTGTCCCATGTCTGGATTTTACGTTGGTAGAATCTAGTGGCAATGAATGATAATGATTTTTGTAAGTGATCAGCAGATCCAGTTCCTATTTTGTCTAGACGCAACTCGCTTTAACAATATTTCCAGTGCTGATTTGTAAAATTTATTCTGTGATTTTTTCATTATAATTGATCTTAACACTCAGTGAATTTTGCGGCGGTTCTCCCAGTTTCTTTGTTTCCATACCTCCCGTTTCTCGTGCCTCAGATTAATGAAGATAATATTTACCAGTGACCAAATTTCAGTCAGTCATGATTGTTTTAATGAAGGCCTCTTTCTGTGAATTCTAAAATTTATTGAAGATTTTCTGATGACGATCGTGATGCCACTAGTAAACAAGAAGAATTCGTAAAAATTTCAACGTTATTATATATATATATATATATATATATATATATATATATATATATATATATATATATATATATATAGTATATATAGTGTACATATACATTTATATATACTGATATATATATATATATATATATATAGTATATATATATATATATATATATATATATATATATATATATATATATATATATATATATATATATATATATATATATATATGAAGTTTTATCACATCACCGTGATTCATATATACAAACGTCCTTTAATATCCAATTCGCTCTACCTCGGAAATAATATATTTTCATATATGTTACCGAAGGGAATTTTTAGTTGATAATAAGTACGCACAAGGACAGGAACTCAGGACTACAGGGACGCATTAACCCACGCGGCCACGTGGGTTAATGCGTCCCTATAGTCCTGAGTTCCTGTCCTTCGCTGGTTCGACCCCACGGGACGGCGTACTTATTATCAACTAAAAATTCCCCTTCGGTACATATATGAAAATATATTATTTCCGAGGTAGAGCGAATTGATATTAAAGGACGTTTGTAGCTTAATGCTTATATATATATATATATATATACATATATATATATATATATATATATATATATATATATATATATATATATATATATATATATATATATATATATATATATATATTACACACACACGTCAGTATATATAATAGGTTATACATACATACATACATACATACAGTACTTACTACATACATTCATACATACTGACATATATTTGTTTTATTTTTCTTTCAGGTGTGTTATACAAGTATTAGTGCCGTGCAATGCAGGAAGCGCCTGATTCTGAGAAATGTTTCTAGGGAGATGGTAAGTCAAGTTTATTTTGATATTTGCATCATCTATTATTCATTTTCGATTCTGTGTTTGAATAACATCGATGTTTTATTGATAATTGTTTTTTATTCCCCTCGTTCAAACACCAAACAAGAATCGGGTTTTTTTCGTTCCTTGTGGCTAAATAACTTTCTTCCATCTTTTGTTCCTGACTCCGTAAGGGCCAGTGCCGCCAGTGCACCTCATGCGGTGCACTGTAGGCATTACTTAAGGTTCTTTGCAACGTCCCTTCCTTAGGCCCCTAGCTGCAACCCCTTTCGTTCCTTTTACTGTACCTCCTTTCATATTTTCTTCCTTCCCGTCTAACTTTCCTCAACCCTCTCCTATCAGTTGATTCATAGTGTAACTGCTTTGAGGTTTTCCTCCTGTTACGCCTTTTAAGCCTCTTACTCTCGATTTCCGTTTCAGCGCTGAATGTCCTCATAGGTTCAGCGCCTGGCCTTTGGCCTAAATTCTATATCCTATTCTATTAACATTTGTTATATAGATAAAATGACCTAATTTGCATTTCATTAGCATTTGTTATATAGATCAAATGAATTCTTTGCTGCTCTGATTAATGAATTATCGATACATATTACGAAAGTTGTAGTTACGTTATAGCGAAACATAATCTTGAAACAAAATATCGAAACTAAACCCACCCCCCCAATTTTAATTTACTTATATTTTATATTATTTTATTTATTTTGAGAAAGCACTGATCCGAGTCCATTTCTGTTGCACGTTGCCGGACGTCCTCCAGTGGTGTGTAATGTAGCTGTCTTGGCTTTGGGCCGAGTTGTTTAAAGCGTTGCAATTAGTACCAGAATACCTGGAAGTAGAGATCGTAATTAATTATGGAGAGGCTGTGTGTGTTACGCTCGTAAACACGGTCTCATTATTGGGGAGCGATATTATTAGCTGTAACGGGGAGCGTAACACACACTCCCCTCTTAGTGCTGCTCTTATAGATTTATTTTATGGACTTTCCATGTACAGTACAGTAAGTGGACAGTGGTAGCAATTTGTGCTCAAAAGTTTGGCCCAATTTTACTCAACGGTTTGGCCCAATGTTACTCAAAAGTTTGGCCCAATGTTACTCAAGAGTTTGGCCCAATGTTACTCAAAATTTTGGCCCAATCTTACTCAAAGATTTGGCCCAATGTTACTCAAAAGTTTGGCCAAATGTTACTCAAAAGTTTGGCCCAATGTTACTCAAAGATTTGGCCCAATGTTACTCAACAGTTTGGCCCAATGTTACTCAAAAGTTTGGCCCAATGTTACTCAAAAGTTTGGCCAAATGTTACTCAAAGATTTGGCCCCATGTTACTCGAAGGTTTAGCCCAATGTTACTCAAAATTTGGCCCAATGTTACTCAAAAGTTTGGCCAAATGTTACTCAAAATTTGGCCCAATGTTACTCAAAAGTTTGGCCTAATGTTACTCAAAAATTAGGCCCAATGTTACTCAAAGGTTTGGCCCAATGTTACTCAAAGATTTGGCCCCATGTTACTCAAAGGTTTGGCCCAATGTTACTCAAAGGTTTGGCCCCATGTTACTCAAAGGTTTGGCCCAATGTTACTCAAAATTTTGGCTCAAAAGTTTGGCCCCATGTTACTCCAAAGTTTGGCCCAATGTTACTCAAAAGTTTGGCCAAATGTTACTCAAAATTTGGCCCAATGTTACTCAAAAGTTTGGCCTAATGTTACTCAAAAATTTGGCCCAATGTTACTCAAAGGTTTGGCCCAATGTTGCTCAAAAGTTTGGCCCAATGTTACTCAAAAATTTGGCCCAATGTTACTCAAAGATTTGGCCCAATGTTACTCAACAGTTTGGCCCAATGTTACTCAAAGATTTGGCCCAATGTTACTCAAAGATTTGGCCCAATGTTACTCAAAAGTTTGACCCAATGTTACTCAAAATTTTGGCTCCAATGTTGCTCAAAGATTTGGCCCAATGTTACTCAAAATTTGGCCCAATGTTACTCAAAGATTTGGCCCCATGTTACTCAAAATTTGGCCTAATGTTACTCAAAAGTTTGGCCTAATGTTACTCAAAAGTTTGGCCTAATGTTACTCAAAAGTTTGGCCCCATGTTACTCAAAGGTTTGGCCCAGCCTTGTGTGTACTATATATGTACGTTCATGGATATTATTATTATTATTATTATTATTATTATTATTATTATTATTATTATCATTATTATTATTATTCAGAAGATAAAGCCCCATTCATAAGCAACGAACCTACAGGGGCCACTGACTAGAAATGCAAGCTTCCAAAAATTATTGTGTTCATTTGCAAGAAATCACAGAAGACAATAAGAAATACAGAAAGAACTCATTATCAATAAAAAAATGAAGTAATAAAATAAATAAATGAAACTATAAACAAGTTAGCAAAAATACAAGGTGAACTGTTTTAACGGTAGTAATGCATTAATTAAAATGGAGTCTTTTTTATATGGACTGTTTTATTTCAAGTTTTTATGGCCAAGATCCCAAGAAGGGGATGAGTGTATAAGACAAACCTTTTTTCGCTAAAAGCGTTAATGGGGTTTTAGCTCTCAAGTGGTAAGACCCGACTTTTGGAAAGACATTATTATTATTATTATTATTATTATTATTATTATTATTATTATTATTATTATTATTATTATTATTATTATTATTTAGTTTCCATTACGCGTTTGAAAAGACATATTATTATTATCATTATTATCATTATTATTATTATTATTATTATTATTATTATTATTATTATTTAATTTCCATTACACTTTTGAAAAGACATAGGTTTGAATGGTGCCATTATTATTATTATTATTATTATTATTATTATTATTATTATTATTATTATTATTATTATTTAGGTTCCATTATTTTGAAAAGACATTGGTTTGAATTATTATTATTATTATTATTATTATTATTATTATTATTATTATTATTATTATTATTATTTAGGTTCCATTACACTTTTGAAAAGACATAGGTTTGAATGGTGCCATTATTATTATTATTATTATTATTATTATTATTATTATTATTATTATTCCACTACAATTGATCTGTTCCTCTCTCATGTGCCAATTCACTTTCCAAAACAAAGAACAAGACGGAAACTGAAAGTTAAAATAGCAACAACTTAGCAAAGGGTAGCGACGTCCGAAGCTTTATTTTAGGGGGAGGAACGAGAGACGCCGACCCTGTCCATTAACTTAAGTATTAGTCCGCTTCGAACGCTCCCACCGTTCTGGAGAGCGTGGCTCGAAAACTTATGCCCGGACATGTTGCGACAACTCTCCTTTGTTCTGGACGTAACAAGTTAGTCCTGGGTCGCCTTTTTTTTTTTTTTTTTTTTTTTTTTTGGAACAAGAGGTCAGGGGCTGTGACCTGTATTTTGGCAGCGGTGTGTGTAGGGCGCACATTTGTAAGTGTGTGTGTGTGTGTGTGTGTGTATACAAGGAGCGGTGTCTGTAGAGCACATATTTGTAAGTGTGTGAGTTATGTTTGTGTGTGTATATATGTGTGTATATGCATATATATATGTGTGTATGTGTTTGAGAGAGAGAGAGAGAGAGAGAGATAAATTTACTGTAAGCTGGCGTTTATTCCAAATTTGTATGCATGTGTGTATGTGTACGATAGAGAGAGAGAGAGAGAGAGAGAGAGAGAGAGAGAAAGAGAGGGATTACTTTAAGCTGGGTTTATTTCCATTGCACACATGTGTGTATGTGTGTACAGTTAACTTTTATTGTGCAAGCTGGTTTTGATCCCAACTTTGTATGTGCATGTGTATGAGAGAGAGAGAGAGAGAGAGAGAGAGAGAGAGAGAGAAGTTTTTACTGTGTTAGCGTCGGTAAGTAAGAGAGAGAAACATTTCAGGAAATTTACATGAGACATTTCGTAATTTTTTGTAGTAAAAATTAAGGAATTTAAGTAGACTGAGCAGAGCAAAAATAAGAACGCTGGAATTGCTCACAAACGTATTAAATCTCAAGTTAGGAAAGGAGACCGTGGCCTTATGGCCGTTATGTAACGTTTTAATATCACTCTAGAAAAGTCCCTGAGCATTCAAAGCTCTGTAAACATCAAAGGAATAATTAGAGAAAAAAAAAATAGGAAAAAAATAATTAGCACAGCCGAGGTTAGGCTTTTTGTTACTTTTGAGGCTAGGCTAAATCCTTTTTTTTTTTCTCCATTTTTAGTTTTCTGTAAAGAAAACTACTGTGTACCTTTGTCTGTCCGTCTGCACTTTTCCTGCCACACTTTTTCTGTCCGCAGTTTTCTGTCGCCCTCAGATCTTAAAAGCTACTGAGGCTGGGGGCTGCAAATTGGCTTGTTGATCATCCACCCTCAATCATCTGGCATGCCAAATTGCAGCCCTCTGGCATCAGTAGTTTTTAGTCTATTTTAGGTTAAAGTTAGCCCTAATCGTTCTTCTTGCAACAATATAGGATAGGCCACTACCAGGCCGTGGGTGAAAGTTTCATATGCCGCGGTTCATACAGCATTATACCGAGACCAACGAAAGATAGATCTATTTTCGGTGGCCTTGAGTATACACTGTACAGAAAACTCGATTGTGCCGAGGAAACTTCGGCCCATTTTTTACTTGTTACCTTTTATATAAATTTCTTGGTTAGGCAATGACGGTAATTTTCCAGCCTTGCATAAAATTAGGGGTTTCCAGGTAACTATTAAATGCTCTCATTTTTCACTTCTTCCTAAGTGCGCCATGTTTGACGTAGCCTTGTACAATTAGTGGTAACTGTTTTGTAAGTGTATTTAAAAATCTACTGCCATTCTTCAATCACATTTCCTGTTGTGAAAGCTTTCCTAATACAGTACACTTAAGTATTTGAAAATGCTTTGTCATTCCTCCATATTTAATGGTGAAAATTAATATCTAGATTGAAGTTAAAATAAGCAGAAAAATACTGTGTCCCACGTTGAAAAAATTAGGATTGCATGAGGTTCGCGAGATTGTTCGTCATCATATTTTCCCGGTAAAGGCAGATTCACATTATGACATCACGTCACCGATACGTCACGTCACGTCAAAGTACGTGAGAATTTCTTACATGTAATCAAATGGACTCGTTCACACCATCACGTCTCGTCACCGTCAAGCACAAGGCATCCACCGTCACGTCATGACACGTCTTCTTGGAAAGAATATTTTGACGTGACGTGACGTGACGGTCCTTATGCGAGTTTCTTACCCGAGGTTGGACACGAACTGAACGGGATTGTGATGAAGAATGTGAATACAGGACACGGCTGATGGGACGGTGACGTGACGTGACGTGTGTCGGTGACGTGATGGTATAATGTGAATCAGCCTTTTAAGAGGTGCAGATTTTGTGGGTGATACGCTCAGCCACGACCGTTTTACTTTGAAAAGGACCTATATAACGCCATAAGCTCAGAAGAAGGTCACCTTACAGATTTCCTCTGGTCGGGGAGTACCTCTTTGACCTGACTTCAGAGACGAAAGCGGAAGGGGTCAGTGAAAGTTTATCCATTGTATTTCTTTCAAAAAGGATTATTTGACAGCTTAAATGCCAGTGTATTTCATGGTGTAAGACGAAGAGTTGGACAATTAGAAATACAGGGAATGTTTTTTAGAAAAAACTATGTAGAGTCCTGACCTTACAGACCTTCAGTTCGTTCGGGTTGCCCCAGGTACCTCAGTGTGAGGCACCTCTGATGTCTACCAGAGAATTGCTAATGCATCTTCGGGTATATTTTACACCTTTTCAAACCTTTTTAATGTCTGTTTCCATTTCAGCGCTGAATGACCTCTTAGGTCCAAGCGAATGGTCTCTGGCCAAAGTTCTGTGTTTTATTCTACTGCTTCAAACGAGCGCCTGGGCTCTGTGACGCAACATCATCAAAAGAAAGATACTGGATGTTGATATATGATTCCGTTTGGTCTGCTGTTGATTGATGCAGGATACAGTGTGGTTTTCAGTTGGCAAGTGTGTGATACACTATACACTATACTTTGGATGCGATGGACACAGAATACTGTGTATTGGAAGGTAGCCGATACAGGATACCTGTGGCTGAACGTACGTTTGATATAGGATACGTATTGATTTAGTAGTTGATGTAAGGGTGCTGCGGAGTTTGCAGGTGGTTTGCAGTGAAGGATAATGTTTGGCAAAGGATAAATTGCAATAATTTTTCTTTTTTTTATATCGAGAGAGAGAGAGAGCACTTTTAGAATCTGTTCGTCAGATTGTGGGGCCATATTTGGTGCTGTGTCAAGTCTGTCAAGCAACAGGTAAAGGGTTTCATGATGAAGGAGTTTGTCAGGACTGGGATTTGGATCATTAGGAAATTTCTTGTCCTTGTGTCTTGTGTTTTCTCTCTCTCTCTCTCTCTCTCTCTCTCTCTCTCTCTCTCTCTCTCTCTCTCTCTCTCTATATATATATATATATATATATATATATATATATATCTTGTATTAGTGACAGGCGTTAAGAAGGTTTATATTGCTCTCTCTCTCTCTCTCTCTCTCTCTCTCTCTCTCTCTCTCTCTCTCTCTCTCTCTCTCTCTCTCTCTCAGGTATTGAAAATGACTTGGAGTCTAAAAGAAGATTATATATTGTTCTCTCTCTCTCTCTCTCTCTCTCTCTCTCTCTCTCTCTCTCTCTCTCTCTCTCTCTCTCTCTCTCTCTCTGAAAACCGTGTGGTATTGAAGTGACTGTGGCGTAAAAGAGATTATGTATTGTCATTTGATACGGCTAATATGAACTTAGGTTGCATTCAGTTGAAGTATTTAGTTCTCTTTCAGTTGATGTTTCCTAGAAGTCAGAGTTTCAAGTCAAATGTCACAAAGGAAAGGATACAGTGGGAATTAAATTTGTCTTTCACTTCGTATATAATAATAACGTCTAACTTATTGGTTTCACTCGTGTCCCGTCATATATTTTTTTGTGCCGAAGTTATTTTAGTTATTCTATTAAATCGACCATTTGATTAGCTTCGAGTTTCTTCCTTGTTAATTTTCTGTCAAAGAAAACTATTGAGGTAGCTGTTTGTTTGTCCGTCCGAACTTTCTCTGTCCGCCCTCAGATCTTAAAAACAACTGAGGCTAGAGGGCTGCAAATTGTTATGTTGATCATCCACCTCCCAATCATCAAACATACCAAATTGCAGCCCTCTAGCCTGAGCAGTTTTTATTTTATTTAAGGTTAAAGTTAGCCATACTCATGCTTCTGGCAACGATATAAGATAGGCCACCACCGGGACGCAGTTAAAGTTTCACGGGGAGCGTCTCATACAGCATTATACGGAGACCACCGAAAGAAAGATCTATTTTCGGTGGCCTTGGTTATACGCTGTAGCGGCTGTACAGAAAACTCGATTGTGCCGAAGACACTTCGGCGCATTTTTTACGTTTTTTGTTATAGTTTAGAACCTCTTTAAATGCTTCATTCTCTTTTGATAAGACATCAGATTTTTTTCAGGTTCAAACTCTAGACAGAAGCAGGTAAAAGAAAGTAAAAAAAGAAACTCTAGAGAGGAACAGGTAAAAGAAAGTAAAAAAAAAAGAAACTCAAGAAAGAAACAGGTAAAAGAAAGTAAAAAAAAGAAACTCAAGAAAGGAACAAGTAAAAGAAAGTAAAAAAAGAAACTCAAGAAAGGAACAGGTAAAAGAAAGTAAAAAAAAGAAACTCAAAAACAAGGTAACAAGAAACTCAAAAGAACAAGTAAAGTAAAAAAGAAGCTCAGAAACTCAAAAGGAACAAGTAAAGAAAGTAAAAAACTCAAAAAGGAACAAGTAAAGAAAGTAAAAAAGAGAAACTCAAGAAGGAACAAGTAAAGAAAGTAAAAAAAGCTCAAAAAGGAACAGTAAAAAGGAACAAGTAAAAAGCTCAAAAGTACAAAAAGAAACTCAAAAAATTAAGGAACAAGTAAAGTAAAAAAGAAACTCAAAAAAGGAACAAGTAAAGTAAAAAAGAAACTAACAAAAAAGAAATAAAAAAGAAAGCTCAAGGAACAAGTAAAGAAAGTTAAAAGAAAGGAACAAGTAAAAGAAAGTAAAAAAAAGAAACTCAAAAAAGGAACAAGTAAAAGAAAGTAAAAAAAAGAAACTCAAGAAAGGAACAGGTAAAAGAAAGTAAAAAAAAAAAGATTAAAATTTGTCTTTCAGTTTGGAAACCGCCACGGTTCTAAATATTACAATCGACTTCAGGAGGGATATTAATACCGACATAAAATTTTCCTCTCTTACAGGTAAACATCTCCTCCAGGTATGTGGAGCCAGACCGCGATTCTGTTGGGCCAACAAAGTAAGTTAATTAAGTTAATTATTTGGAGCAGTGAAAACAGCTATATGTCCTTGGGGTTCAGTTAATGAATTCGAGCATTAAATGAAGAACAGCTAATTAGTTTTGCGCTGCAGTTTTGAGGTGGCTACTTGATATATATTTTTTTAAACCTATTGGGGCCTCAAGTATACTCCATTTTTTTTAAATTTTGGTAATTGGTTAGCAGAATATACCTAATTTTCGTCTGGTGGAATGATGAGATCACATTTTATTTTATTTTATTTTTTTGTATCTTGTTTGATTGAGCAAAAATACTTTTATCTTGTTGGACTGAGCAAACACTTTTTTTTATGTTATTGGACTGAGCAAATACTTTTTATCTTGTTGGACTGAGCAAGCACTGTTTTTCATCTTGTTGGACTGAGCAAACACTTTTTTTTATGTTGTTGGACTGAGCAAATACTTTTTATCTTGTTGGACTGATCAAACACTTTTTTTATCTTGTTGGACTGAGCAAACACTTTTTTTTTCTTGTTGGACTGAGCAAACACTTTGCTTTCATCTTGTTGGACTTAGCAAGCTCACCTTTTTTTTTTTTATCTTGTTGGGCAAAGCAAGCATTTTTATCTTATTGGACTGAGCAAACACATTTTATCTTGTTGGACTGAGCAAACACATTTTATCTTATTGGACTGAGCAAACACATTTTATCTTGTTGGACTGAGCAAACAATTTATTTTTGTCTTATTGGACTGAGCAAACACATTTTATCTTGTTGGACTGAGCAAAAAATTTTTTTTATCATGCTGGACTGAGCAAACTTTGTCCGTAAATATATAATTTGTTACACTCACTTTTTTGAATGTTTAAAATTATTTTTGTGATCTTGTTTGATAATTTTGAATTTGCATGTTAGTGATAATCTGCGTTGTTGTTGTTATGTAATTGTTAATTACAACCTATGTATGCTTTATTCTTTTATGAATGCCATTTATTGATGCTCATGTTATATAGTGATATTGTTGTATTTAATGGTTATATGTATATTTTTTGCATGCAATGTTGATGTTACTTTTGTTTAATGATTGTTATGTATTGTTTTTAAGTTCCGACTTGTTTTTGTACGTGTTCAGTCGTACAGTTTCCCCTTGTGAATTTTATAATTACCACCGTGTTTTTCCTTTAAAGAATAAATAAATCTAGGTAGAATCTCATTCTTGTTGGCCCAATAGTCCGCGGTATTGTATAAACATGAGCTATCTAAAACGAGGGGGGGAAGAGACGAATGTTTTCCATATTTATAATCTGTAGACATCCAGACTCATTCGAATAAATGAATACATTTGAGATTGAAACGTCTCCAGCTCATTCTGTAGTGGAGGCGATTTCCGCCTGATTGACGATTTTTATGGCGTCGCGAGTTCGGAGTTCCTCTGATTTGAATTAATGTGTTGATCTTCGTAATGTGGTCTAATGAAGAGTCTGTGCGTAGGATGTAACGCTTCTATAATGGATCAGACGGAGTCGTTATTCAAATTGGCCCGGTCGTCAATTATCATCGCTTCCCGATTGTGGTAGTGCCGTCAGAGCACCTCATGCGGTGCACTGTAGGCATTCCTTCAAGGTTCTTTTGAGGCGTGTCTTCCTTGGGCCCCTAGCTGCAGCCGCTTTCGTTCCTTTTACTGTACCTCCTTTCATATTCTCTTTCTTCCATCTTACTTTACACCCTCTCCTAACAATTGGTTCACAATGCAACTGCTTTGAGGTTTTCCTCGTGTTACATCTTTCAGACCTTTTACTGTCAGTTTCCGTTTCAGCACTGATTGACCTCATAGGTCCCAGTGCTTGTCCTTTGGCCTAAATTCTATATTCATTTCAGTTCAGTTCAATTATAATCGCGTATCAATATAAAGACAGAGGCCTCGGAACTCTCAGGGCGATTTAATCAGCGTAAGGTTTCAGCTAATTTCCAAGTGTTTGTGGAGTTAATCATTCAAATTCGTAAGAACTTTAACTTGTAATACATATTTTATATTGTAATGGGTCCTATTGTTTTGTTCTTGATTTTTTTTTTTTTGAGCTGGAGATTACCACGCGGTAATAAAAGTCTATATATTTTAATATACACATCCTTCAGTTATCCTAAGTAATTTTTTAATGGGTTTTAACACTCTTTTCCTAATGATATTAGAAAATGAATTAATATTATTTTAGTTGTCATGAAGCTGCATCTTTTCCCCCAGTTCTAGATAGCTGTAATTTTAGTTGCAGTCCAATTACTTAATATTCATTCCCTTTCAGAAAGCTGTAATTTTAGTTGCAGTCCAATTACTTAATATTCATGCCCTTTCAGAACCGGTGTTATATCTACGTGCGAATTAATGACTTAATTAGGTGATGCAATGTACATGAAACGCAGACGTTCTTTTGTTTGTTAACTTAAAATTTCACTAAATATAAAATTTTTTCGCGTCGAAATACGTCATTCAGCTGAAAAATGCAATCGCGAAGTTAAAAAGCGGTAAAACCTTCCGACTGTCCAAATAATAATTCAGAAGCGAAAATTGCGTTCGGAAGCAATTTGGAGGAAAATGTTTCTTTTTGAAAGCGCTTGCAGTTTTTTTTTTCAACGAAAATGATCAACGCCGGATGCTGGAAACATCACACAGTTCAACAGTTCAGTTGTTAGGGTGAGTTTCGGGAGTTTTCGCTTTTTTAAAATGAATTTTAATTAGTTCAAATGATCTGTATTTTTTGAGGTTTTGTGAATGCTTTTTGGAGCAGTTTTGGATAAGTTTTTTCATTGTAAGTCTTGAGTACAGTGAACTCATAATAATTTTCATTTTATACAACTTTATTGCTCTTCATTGTACCTTAAATTTTTCATTCTGTAGATTTATTTAGTTTTAACTTTAAGATAGGATGTCTTAGTGGATTGTGAATATTAAAATTTAGTTAACTTTAATTTAAAAATCTATAATAAGTTCAAAGAAATATATTAGAGAATGATGTATCAAATTTTAATCTTATATTTATTTTGTCCAATCAGGGTCTCGAGGTCTTTCAGTCTTCAGAGATGATCTCGCCTGCTCACTGCTTACCGATTGCTGAATCAAGTGTGTTGTTAAGTAAGTGCAAATTGTGACGTTTGTAACAATGTAGGAAATTTAAATCTTTAACAATACTGATCTCCAAAACCAGATTACGCCGAGAGGCGTAGCCATGTAATAAAAAAACTTGATTTTTTATAGTTCTGAAAAATGCAGATTGTATTAAAAAGAATTACGATATTTAGATTATAGCAATATTTTTCCAAATTAAGTGAAAATGTATAAATGATGAGATGATAGATTTCAGTTCGCCCAATAATAATTCTAAGATGCTTCACCTGTAATTGAAGAACTCTCCCAGTTCCTACGTTTGATTAAAAAAAACGTCTTATGACTGTTACCAAACGTACCACTGATTACTTTAAAACGTTCCGAAAAAAGTCATTATGCGCTGGTAATATTCCCTTCTTATATATTCCCCACGAGTGCCTCCGTGGACAATTTAAAAATGCACTGGTGATCATTTCCATCACTTGATATTCTAACTTCCCCGCCATTACACATTAGCTCCCTGAGTTTGACGAAGAAAATACCTAGAGAATTTTTCACCTCACTTTAACAACTTACAATTACCTCCCCAATGGAGTAGTTATTTATGTGTCTTAATTTCCTTTCCAGGAACGCAATCGAGGAACGCCAAACGCAGGAAAGGAAGGAGGACATTAAGTGCCACCTGGCGGGAAAACCTCGAAGTTGTTTTTGTTCCGGCGGTCGTACGTTCATATGAGGCATTGCTCAGTAATTGCGAGGTAAGATTTGTAGCTCTCGTGTATATATATATATTTTATTTCTGCAATTTGTGCTGTCGCCCTAAAGGGTTTTCACGGGTAGTCGGTTCGTATTTTGTTGGGTAGGTATTTATCAAAATTTTCCTTGTAGTGGTACGTTGCAGAGTTTATATGTATATATATATAATATAATATATATGTATATATATACAGTATATATTATATATATGTGTATGTATGTATGTATGTATGTATGTATGTATGTATGTATGTATGTATGTATGTATGTATGTATGTACAGTATATACAAAAATACATACATACATACAAAACCACAAATATTGGTTGATATCAAATACACTTTGCCTTAGGAAATACACCTAAGAGAGAGCTATCTACGTGCATCTGTACCGGCCAGGAACAAAATAATTCCTTTTGGGACATGATTCGATGCTGTCTTGAAAGCAGAGCGGATAATCCAAATGTCTACCTCTGTATCAAACCCAAAAGACACAAGTTCGATTCCTTGCCAGGGCAGGTGTCCTTATAGATGATAACTTCTTTTTGGGTGTAAGTAATTCCAACGACGAACTTTTATTAATACGTGTAAAATAGCTGTAAAAGAAGAGGACTTTAAAATACTTGTAAATCTCAGACAGAACGGGAATTCAAAATTTAGAGATCTAAGCTCATTAGAAGGAACCCCGTAGTGTGGTAGTGCCGTCAGTGCACCTCGTGCGGTGCACTGTAGGCATTACTTAAGGTTCTTTGCAGCGTGCCTTCCTTAGGCCCCTAGCTGCAACCCCTTTCGTTCCTTTTACTGTACCTCCTTTCATATTCTCTCCCATCTTACTTTCCTCAACCTTCACCTAACAATTGATTCATAGTGCAACTGCTTTGAGGTTTTCCTCCTGTTACACCTTTCAAACCTTTTACTGTCAGTTTCCGTTTCAGCGCTGAATGACCTCATACGTCCCAGTGCTTGGCCTTTGGCCCAAATTCTATTTTAATTCAGTTATTAGGAGGAAGAACTTTTCAATTCAGATAAGGGTTTATTTTTTTTCACTTATGTGAATACGATGTAAACATTAACTTTTTCATCGCGTACTATCGTCTTATGTTACGTTTTCAGTTCTTATTAAAAAAGACAGCAGGCAGACATGCAGTGCTTCAAAGCAGTTATGCTTGGAAATGGAGAAGCGTCAGTGGTTTATGTACCTAAAGAATTTTAAAACGAAAAGAAGGAAAAAAAAAACCTTTTTTGAATGCCTCCATTTCGAGAATCCGCCTGAGTCATGTATAGATTTTTTTCTCTTGAAATGCATATATGCATGTTGATCGCTATGCACACAGACGTATGCATATGCTGGATATACACTCAAAGGCAAATAACAGCGCATACACGCTTGCATTTCCTGAAAGCACACCTCAAAAGCAAATAGCAGTGTATGCTTGCATCTCCTGAAAATACAAAGAGAAGCAACTTGCGACGCATGTATGCATTTCATGAAAACACGCTCAAAAGCAACTTACTGTGCATGCATGCATTTCCTGAAAGCACAGAGAAAACCACCTTGCGATGTACGCATGCATTTCCCGACAACACTTGTCAAAAGCAAGTTGCCATGCATGCATGCATATCTTGAAAACGCAAAGAAAACCACCTTACGCTGCATGAATGCTTTTCCTGACAACACTTGTCAAAAGCAAGTTGCATTGCTTGCATGCATATCCTGAAAACGCAAAGAAAACCACCTTGCGCTGCATGAATGCATTTCCTCGCTGGATGCTTTTGAGACGAAACCAACCACCTAATTTTCTTGGATGAACACAGAACAATAATAACAGGCCGGTTGTTATTACGTCGTAATCAGCGAGAGAGAAACTTCCATTTTGGAAATTGCATCGGAGGATTTTTTCTCTTCAGTCGAGTTCCATTTGATTCCCTCGGTTTGGGGAAGTTGTTTCTTTGTGAAGTAAGTGCTGATTGTGGTGGTACGTTTATGATGATTGTGTGTGTGTGTGTGTGTGTATATAGAATTATAAGTATATATATATATTTAAAATTATATAAATATTTATTTATATATATGTGTATATACATACATATATATATATATATATATATATATATATATATATATATATATATATATATACATACAATATACAAACACACATATATATATACATATATAAAATCACTTGCATTACCCTGCAAGCAAACAAAGACATTCAGCAGACCAAACAGTCATCATGAGGAGTATACCATGACAAGCAGCATTCGCTTGACAAAGAAGCAATTTCCCCCCGGGGGATGCAAATGGGACTCTGCTGAAGAGGAAAATCCTTCGATGCAATTTCCCAAATGAAGGAGCAGAAAGGTTTGCTTGAAGCTTCTCTCTCTCTCGCTGATAACGACTTAAAATAACGACCGGCCCGTTATTATTATTATTGTTCTGTGTTCATCCAAGACAATTAGGTGGTTGGTTTCGGCTCAAAAGCATCCCAGCGAGGGAATGCGTGCGTGCATCGCAAGGTGCTTATCTTTGTGTTTTCAGGAAATGCATGCATGCACAGCAAGTTGTTTTTCAGTGTGTTTTCAGGGAATGCATGTTGCTTTTCAGTGTGTTTTCATGGAATGCATGCAAGCATAGCAAGTTGTTTTTCAATGTGTGTTCAGGGAATGCATGTTGCTTTTGAGTGTGTTTTCATGAAATGCATGCATGCACTGCTGTTGCTTTTGAGGGTGCTGTCGTGAAATGTATATAGGCATCGCAAGCTGCTTTTGTTTGTGCTTTCAGGAAGTGCATGCATGCATCGCAAGTTGTTTTTGAGTGTGCTTTCAGGGAATGAGTGGATGCACCGCAAGTTGTTTTTGAGTGTGCTTTCGGGGAATGAATGCATACATCGCAAGTTACTTTTGACTGTGTTTTCAGGAAATGCATGCATGTATGCACTGCTGTTGCCTCTGATTGTCTATCCAGCATATGCATACGTCTGCGTGCATCGTGGTCATCATGCATATATGTATTTCAACGGGAAAAAATCTACAGTATACATAACTGCTGGTCTACAGTATACATAACTGCTGGAATCTCCCCAAAACTAGGAGGCATTCATAACGAATCGAGTTCCGCTTTTCTTTCATCTCGTGTTAAAATTCTTTAGGTACACAAACCACTGGCGCTTCTCCATTTCCAAGCATAATTGTTATGAAGTATGATTCTCTGATGTCATTTTAAAGGAAAACTGAAAACGCAACTTACAAAGAAATCATTGACATAAAAACGCGAATACACAATGGAACTATGAATATATATACATGTTTGTGTATATATACTATACTGTATATATATATATTATATATGTATGTATGTATATTAAATTATTTATAAATATATATATTATTTATATATATAATTTATTTTGTTATGAATTATATACATACATACATACATACATACATACATACATACATACATACATACATACATACATACATACATACCTAGAAGACCTCTCCGCAGAAGTCTTGTCAAAAGGCTTTTTGTGCACCATCTCCGAGAAAATGAGAATGTTCTGGAATGAATCCTTGACCTCTCGGTCTTCTAATATTTTGAATACGATTTCCGGCGACACCGTTTGGAAATCTGCCAAGGAAATGACGTAGAAAGGACGCCGTTTCATTCTTTTAATTTACTTTTCCATCGGGCTTTTCGAGGACTTGTGTGGAAATCGTATGGAAACTAGAATGTCTGGAGGCAGAGTGGTATAGGTTTCATTGTGTTCCAGTTTTAAATGTATATAGAATGTTTAAGTGATAATATATGTGTATATATATATATATGTATATATATATATATATATATATATATATATATATATATATATATATATATATATATATTTATATGTGTGTTTTTGTGTGTTTGTGAGGAAGTAAGGTGGTATAGATTTCATCATATGCCAGTTTTAATTGTATATAAAATGTCTATGTGAAATATTTATACAGTACATATATATATGTGTGTAAAATACACACACACACATATATATATATATATAATAATGGATATTTATGATTATATACTCAAATACATAATGTATATACACGAATGTTACATGTAGACAATACAGCAGTCCATAATTGTGCTCACTATTTAGCGTATACATGTTCGCATACAACAAGCCTAAGCTAAATAAAATTGTCTACCAAATATAACACAGTCATGTGTAACAAGCCACATTTTCAAAACTTAATTGTATGATTTACAATCAAAGAAAACGAGCCACTGGCACAGAATTTACCTGTAGATGAGTGACAAGTTCAAGCAGTTCTCCGGCACTCATCCTCTTGACTCCACAAAGGGGATTATCTTCGAACGCACGAAGTCTGAGTTAAGTTCCCCGTGGTAGGACGTGAACAATACTCGACAGACAGATCCGGGTCTTATCGTTTCAGCTGCCATCTTGTTTAATTCTTGTCTCTCAGGGTCGTCTTTACAGGGATCGAAGGAAATGGGACGGTTTTGTGTGTGTGTTGAAAGGTTCCCAGATGAAGGGTTGGTAATTTTTAGTGTGAATTTCATCGTTTTGTCTAAATTTTAAACTGTGCTGGGTCTCTTGATAGTTACTGGTATTTTAGTGGCATAATGCAGGAACGTATTTAGCTGCAGTGTGACATTTAGATGTGCGGTTAATAGGTTTGTGATTAAGTATATTTTTTGCCGTTTGCCTTTTAGATGTGATATACTGTATATTATGATTATATATATATATATATATATATATATATATATATATATATATATATATATATATATATATATATATATATATATATATATATATATATATATATATATATATTATACTGTGGTATTACAGGAAAAGACATTCATATATATATATATATATATATATATATATATATATATATATATATATATATATATATATATATAGATATACACACATATATACACACACACACACTACTGTGGGCATAGTTTGTCCTTTCGTCTTTGAGAGTAATAGCTATTATCATCATGTATAGAGGCGACGAAAATATTACTTTAGAAAAATAGCTGTCACTATTGTTTCCCTATTTGAAACAAGTCTTATACGGTAGTTGTTGCATGATAGGCGTTCGTGTTTGTAGATGTGTGTTGATATTTTTTTCGAATGCCATTATGTACCTCTATCTACCTCATAGGTCCCAGTGCTTGGCCTTTGGCCTAAATTCTATGTTCAGTTCAGTTCAGTTCAGTTCAATTCAGTTAAAATGAAGCATATAAGGATTAAATGCGAGAAGAAAAAAGAATAGGCTGTGCTCCTGAAGGGACCATCAGACCATCAGGAAAAATTGAGGAAAATTGAATCATTGAAACTTAAACTGAGTGAAATGGTTCTTAATTGGAACCAGATACCCGGACGACATTCCGCTTGAAAGTTGCGTCTCTTTTTACAGAAACAACTGAATTTAAATCATAAATTCCACGAATGGTTCAGGTCACATTCAAAAGTATCCAGACAATGTGAGGCATTTTGGGGTGAACACGCTGTAGGTGGAGTCTCTCTCTCTCTCTCTCTCTCTCTCTCTCTCTCTCTCTCTCTCTCTCTCTCTTAAACAAACACAAACACACTCATACATGAGAGATGAGAAATGCCAGTTTCTTAGAAGCTAGCTTAGATTTTTGTCTGTTGACATCATGTTCCATAAGATTGTTTTTCCCTTATGTAAAAAAAAAATGGTGTTACAAAACAATATGGAAATGTTATCATAGGGTTTATCTGTTTAACTTTGTAGAGAGAAAAACATCTAGATCTGAAAACATCCCGTTTTACACTTCAAAGCTTTACAAACCTGGTCTTTAACCGTTGTGTATTTGTTTGTACATACGGGTAAAGAAAATAATACGTCAGCGACTGAGCGAAAGAAAAAAATAGTAAGAATTGGAGGCGAAGCATAAAGAGAAAAATACATTCGAGGAAGGGTTAGAGATTCACTGATA